>NC_052959.1:28504216-28804216 GCF_013358895.1 Oreochromis aureus | reverse complement strand
CAGAATAGGGCCTTCGCGGGATAAAAAGCTTACTGTGTGAAAGAACTGTGTCAGGTTTGGCCTGGGACTGCTGCCTCTTTTGACATGATCGAACAAGATTGTGTGTGTGTGTGCATTCAGCTCTCAAGTTTGCCCTCTCGCACACATGAATTAGGACACCAAACCCAACACGCCTGGCATTTCAAAGAGGAGGCCATTTGTTGGAGACAAGCGCCCCATTTAGACTATCCTGATCCATGTATTGAAGTGTGCCCAGAATCGCAACCCTGTAGGTTGGACTTCAATATTCAGTTGCACTCGTGTCCCAGTAAAGGAATGTGTGAGTTTTATCTTGTTTTATGAACAGCCTTCTCTTCATGCAGAATGAGAGTTTGTCGGCAAACGAGAATCCATACGTTGGGTAAAGGTTTCTCTACTTAGGGAAACAAGCAGCCATTTATGTTGAAAAGTCGTAAATCCAGAAGTGGGAAATTGATCGGCTGTAAAGGCGTGTAACTACAAATCACAGCATAGTCAGCCTTGTTATGGCAGATATTATAATTGTATTTCTCAAACTGTGGTGCTGATGGAAGTGGCACGAGGCTGTACTTCTGCAAAACGGCCTTGGAGAGGAAGTCAAGTTGATGGTTGTGTTGAAAAGCATTGTCTGTTCTACACCACAGCCCATTGTTCCAGCCATCAACTGCTGTTTGAACTTCGGTGAAGACGGTTTTGTGACTTTAGCTTTGCCGTAAGCTCCTTTCACCAATGAACCTTGGACATTTTCAGGAGAATCAGGTTTGGCTATTCTCCAAATTTGTCATTTCTCACATATAGAAAAGAAGCATTTGTAGCTGATGTGTGCTCAGTGTAGTCTAGGTGAAGGAGCTGCTTCAATAGACCACTGACACTTGCTAGCATCAGAGTATTAGCTGCGCTATTTGTACATTGATGCAATGTAATTACACAGGTTTTGCACAAAGGAGGCACAACACATTCACATTGGAGATTTGGATTTTCACATGCACCTCTTTTTGATTTCAAGTTGAGGCAAGCATTGGATGTGGTTTAAAAAAACTGACTTTAGTCTCATTGTATTTGAATGCCCTAAAAAGTTACCTGTTTTGTCTTCAAGGTAATGTGTGTTTTTAGTACTTCTATCCTTCATTTTCTCAGCATCATCTCCCCTTTTGCCCGATTATTAAAGTGGATTTGGTTGTGGGAATCTTATCAGGTAGTGTGATTGGTGGTGGTGTGCTTTCATTGTTGCTGAATATTATCGCTGTGTTGACATGTGGACTCCAAGGTGAGTGCACATGTCAACAGAAACAGTTCCAGCTTCAAATGACTTGATTTACATTTAAAGTGACCCAAGCTTCAAAGTTGCACGCTCTACTTATTCCCCAATTACATGCCCGCTGCAGAAGCCTTTCCTGCTGTGTCACAACAGGAAAACCCTTCAGGCATTCTCATGATGCTCTGCTCTTTCTGGTCCTCACATGTGGCCAGATTCCTTAGTGAACCAGATGACTGCTAAATGTCTTTCATCATAGTCATGGTCAATAAACTGGGGTAGGCTTGGATTTATCTACCCTCAATGAAAAGTGCATTTAAGCTTATAATTGTGCATCACGAGAAGCTGATTGGTTCTGATTGGTAATCATTTGCGTTTGCTGCTTGTTTTTTCTTTATTTCACAGTCAGCTGCTGCAAGTCTGTGTTGCTCTTCAAAATTCATGTGGCTAACTTCTTTTTCCACGATGCTGTTTGCTGATGTGTCCACTGTTTTAAAGCTTAGTTGAAGCTTAGTAGCAAGTGAAGCTGTGTGAAAGTCTGGCAAAGAGAAGGAGATGCTGCAAATACCTCTATCTCCACCATCCAGACTCCAGATGGATGGAAAAAGCCTAACCCCTGCCAGAGTTTGGAACCATGTGTGCTGTAGTTCACTTGGTTCTCTATAAAAAGCTCCTATTCCATGTTTGTAGAGAAGATCGTGCACCCATCAGAGACTCGTAAAGATGAAGCTTTTTTTTAAAATGAAAAACCCCGCATTTCATTTCATTGTATAAGGAGCACATTCACATTGGAGATGTATTGATCTTCATATGGGTATGATGTATGCTACCAGTGCCTTTAGCAACAAGAAAAATAGATTCTCTAGATACAAAACTTTTCTGCTATCATGTATCATGTCCGTGTCTGTTGTCTCATTGGATCAGACAGTGTCCTGACCCTGCAGTTTATCCTCTTACATAACCAGCGTTAGACTTGCAGAGGGTAAATCAGTGCAGTGAGTCCTGCTTTGAGCATGCTGATGCATACATGCTATATTGTTGGTACTAAGGAATAAAAATCTAAAGTGCAGTAGGATTAGAAAGTGTTCATGTGATCCTAGTGACCAAAAGCAATTTTGGTCACTTTGGTACATTTTCAAAGATCATATTAAGCAACCGATGTTTAGGAAGTAAGAAGGGATTGTTTTTCCTCGATTGTGTCCTAACAAATATGTGCATACCTTGGTTAGATCAGATCACAAATTGTATTATTTTTGTAATGCAGATGTAAATTACAGCCCTGAGTCATTTCTGACCCAAAGTCCAAATGGATATTAAATACTTCTAGGGTTATGACTGTTATTTCATCATACGTTTCAGAGAGCCAAAGAAAATGATCTCCTCGCCTCTCTTGCTGTAACTAACACCCCCCTTCAACTTCTCTCCAAAGGAGGAAACGACTGCAGTTTGCATCTCCGTCTCCCAGCGCTCCATCCTCCCTGCTTTGTTACCTCCCCCACCATCTGCACAACCCACTTCTTGAAACAACCCCCCCTCCCATTTCTCAGCTTTGATCCACATGGGCCTGTGCTTGAGCTTTAAACGGTGCAGCTCTGCATCTTTTTCTTGACACAAATGCACAAAGAAATGCGCATTAGTCCCTTGGAATATTCTTTCCTCACATTTTCTACATATTGTTTTCTCACAGTCCTTTTGTTGTTTATTTGAATTTTTGCCAGTTTTGAAAATGCATTCCAAACTTTCTTGAGGATGCACTGATCTTGTTTGTCATGACAAGGTCCAAATCCACCTGAAAAGTAAAAGGATTTGACCCTTTCCACAATGTCAGAGTTTTCAATTCACTGGAGGCTTATAGCATCTTGCTCGTGCACCTGTGGATGTTGAAGGATGCGCTCCAGCTGTTGTAAAGAGGTTTTGCCATCTTCGTTGCAGAATCACCTCTGTATAGCCCCGATGCTCCACACTTGGGGATGCACACTTTTTTTCTCCCGTGCATCTCCATCGCCTTTTCAATGAACTTCTCTCTGTTTGAACTGCATCCATAAACATTACGCAACGATGTCTGTAAACCATCAGTGACTGTACCGTACTTTGTTTTCTGCCTGCCTGGGCCTGTCTGTTATATTTGCTGTTAGCACAAGCCTCTGTAGTCCCCATAGATGTTAACTCCTGGGTCCCTACACCACACCTTGGCCATGCACTTCTGCTCACACCACCAGAAATTTCATAACACATGTGATCAAACTGGAGATGTCCAGAGCAGACTGCATCAGACCCTATACACATTTTACTTATTATGAATATTGCGAAGAATATTGTCTCTGTAGATGAGAGACAGTATTCTTGGTTCAGTCTGCTTCTGGGCAGAGTTTAAAAAAACAAAAAGAAAAAAAAAAACCAGAGCAGGAAATCTTGAACAGGATATCCATTATTTGATATCTGGATATCCTATCTCCATCAGAAGGCCAAGAAAAAACGGCTGTTGGTTTCAGATTAGGAATCTTAAAGCCTGGTTGAGTGCTTCTTTGTCATTTACTTGAAGCCTGCCAACATGGTGAGGTTTCTCTCTCACACACACACACACACACACACACACACACACACACACACACACACACACACACACACACACACACACACGAAAACACACACAATCAGTTAACAGTCAACACTGTAAGTTCATGGCAGAGGTCGAGTAGTTTCTTAAACAGATTTCAATAATAATTTACAAATCTAATGCATTTGTTAACCTTATAGGCCACCAGAATAGACCAATTAAATGTGACCTGCTTCTTGCATAATTAAGAGAGATCTATTGTTAATGAATGCCTCTTGCCGGTAATCAGGATATTGACTTTGCGAACTTACAATCAGATATTTGGAGCACATGTAAGTGGACTGTTTCACTTGTTAAAGCCCCTACGACTTAGTTAATACTGACCTACTCTTGGTCTGTTGGCTTCTCACAGTGATCTGCTGTTTGTTTTGAGCAAGCACCTGTAAGCCGAGGTGAGGTACAGTCACATCTTGGAACCGCCGTAGAAGCATCAGATGGCGGTCCTGTCTGTGAAAAAGGGGAAAAAAAGGTTTTAGTTACAGAAAGGTTGTTTGTTTTTTTTCCTTGTCTTTTCAAATTTGGCTTTTTTTTTAAGTTTAGGTATTGTAACTTGTGTTCATGTTGTTATTATTATTTTTGCTTTCTCTTCAGTTCAGACATTGATTTATGGTGTTGTATATTATTAAATATTTATAACTTATTTCACTGTCAATAAGTTTCCTATTGTAACATCTTTAAAAATGTATTGGAGTTTGAGAGGTCTTGCTGTGCTTCTCCACAGCAGAACTCTTCTGGCAGCCCGTGCCTCCCTGTGGCGCAGTGAGCTTTTATTTTGGCAGGCTTCCTCTGCATCCCTCTGCTCTTCCACTTATGGATAATAGGACATATCTCAGACCACTACAAATAAGCCTCCTTATTTTTGCCTTTTCCATTTGGTGAGCTGTAATCTGATACGGCTGAGGCCACTGGCAGTTATTCCTCTGCACTGTCAAACTGTCACATGACGCTGGCGGAGAGAGCGCTGCTTCTGATTCTGTGTGCGAGTCCGTGTTTTACAGAATAATCCCATGCCACCGCTGTCTGCCTATTGACCAACTGTTCCTACTACTTCTGCTCTCGCAAATCCTCTTGTACAACATCTCCCAATCCCCTGGATAACATTCAGTCTTTATAACTGGATCAGGAATTGTATGTGAGTAAGTTGTTTTTATTCAGACTGCTGTCACCAGCTACTTTCATACCCAAACCATTGATTTTCATGTGACTCATCCCCCGAAAGACTCCTTGTCATCTCCTTTTCATTTGGGTTGGAAGCAGAATGGCCAAGGTGTGTGCCGCTTTGGTCATAACATGTATGGACCTGCTGGAGCACAGTATGGCTGCAGCAGAATTCGTCCACATTATGGAGACGGCATATAAAAACTTTAAATGCAAGTGTTTGTCTGTTAGATCGCTACACTTCAGAAAGGTTTAGGTGTTTTCTTAAGAGGTGTGAGTTAGATGTGTGTTGGAGCTTAACCTGAAACCCAGTCTGGACAACTTGAACTTGCAGGTTCAGTTTAAACTGCAGCATTTTCAACAGAATTAATTTTCATTTGTGGCGGTGGTGGTGGTATATGCACATGCACATATGGATGGATGTGGTTGTGCATGCAAAGCACGCCCATATTTTATTAAATGATTTTAAAACTAATGCTATATATACTCTGTGGCAGTAAATAACAGCATCTCCAGTTAGTGGATGGACTCCTGCTGCACCTTTTTGGACTGCAGCTGCAGATCTTCTTCCCCCATGCAACCTCACTGAGCTCGGTGTAGTGGCACATAAGCTAATTCTTCAGCAGCTACAGGTTCTGGTTAGAATGGCCTTCCAGCTCTGCAGAGTGGAGCCTCTCCTACCACAAAACAAGAGGCTCTCTGGAGAAGCAGCTGAATGATACTGACACAACAGCAGCCTAGTTGTCCAAGAGATAGTAAGGACCAGAGCTGGTTAGCTGCTTGTAAAATGCTCCCAGATGGCATTATAGCCCAGTAAATAAAATGGAGATATTCATTAAGTTGTAAAATATATTTGGAGTCATTCGCTAAATCTGTTTTTTCCACAAAACCCGTTGCTGACAGTCTTTTTAGAGAAGAGATCAAATGAAGATTTCACATGTATCTCTGGCAAACTGGATTGTTGATCTGCTTTGGTCCAGCACTGTTGAAGCTCTTAAGCTTGATCCCTTTAAAAGCACCTTGGAACTATTCCACAAAATAAAAGTTGAGTAAATTGAGAAAAAGGGCCCTTGTTGCCAAGTAGAGCAAATAATGGTTGTCAACCTTCTTCTATGCAAGCCTTTGGCAAACAGGGTAACATGAGATTTACCAGTTTTATGCCAGGTTCACATCCCTTTTTAAAACAGCCAGCATGCTGGAACTGATATTGTTGGGTGTTGTAATAAATGTAATGAAATGCACAGAAACGCTAATAAATTGTGTGGAGCTGTAATATAACTAGCAAGAGTTAACATTTCTCCGTTTCTGCAGGATTCGTTTATCTAAATTTTCCTGGACTTTGTGCTTCTGTTTTATAAAAAAGTCAGAGGATGTCGGAAAATGCTTTATTGCCTCCGTTGTAAATAAATAAATGCAAGCGAAATGGAACCGATATATTTTCCAGCTGGTGATGGAAGGCACATGATCTGTATAAATCTCTGCTTTTGACTTCATATTGCCACAGATGCCAAGTAGAAGATCTGAGAAAGCCCTAAAACTTGTATTTCCACCCCACCTCTTAATTAACTGACCCTCCACTGCCCCATTATGACTCCACATGGAGAGAGGGTGTAGGGGCCACCCACTTTCCTAGGAAGAGTGGTGGGTGACTGTTTGGGCCTTCCACTGTTTATTTCATCGTTTGATTGGCTGAAGTGAGAAACGACAGCGATGATGTCATTTCAGTCTCCATGGTTTTGGTTTGTTTGTCATCCAAACCTGGGATGTGTCGGTGTTGGAGATGACCAAAGCTCTTCTTGGCTGAGCTTCTGTCAGTGTTGGAGTGGGGAAAGCCAAGATTGAGACTGAGCTAACAAGGACTTAGAGCTTTAAATGTTCGTGCCTTTGAAGAGCAGTTTCTGAAAACATTGACGCAATGATGCAGTTACTGTTTTCATGAAATCATAATGGGGCTGCTTTTTGGTGATTTGCCCAGTTACCGGGGTGCCAGTATTTTAAATGAATTAGCACGTTTATAATGAAATGATAAAAATCACAAGGTACATATCACTCTCAAGTAATTAAAAAAAATGTTGTAAAAGTTTTTATTCCAGAGAAATAATCCCTGGTTGAAAAGGAAAGATGAGAACATTCAGTTCATTAGATATGGTGCATGTTGTGGCTGTCAGAAGGCGATGGGCTTTTAATCACGCATGAGCGCGTAAAACGGGTTGTTCTGGAAGGTAGAAGGAAGTGGCTTTGGTTGAACTGCTTCTTTAAAGTTGCCACAATTTTGTCTGTGAGGCTTCCACTGCTGACAGACAGGATATCCTCCTGTCACATTCCTTCAGAAACCAGACGGGAGCAAACGCGAGATTGTCTGCTGATAGCAGTCAGTCATGGGGTCAGAAGTGATGCCTGTGGTGACAGGGTTTTGTAATACGAGGCGGTGATCACAGAAGGTTGTTTATGTTTTTTTGCCCTTGCCAGAATTTACAGAAACAAATTTGTTGTCTTCAATTTTTAACTCCATCTTAGAAAAGTTTATTTAAACAATTGCTAAATATAAAATGGTAAAACAGAAACAGGCTTGTAACAGACCTCTCTGTTGCGATCACTGAGACGGCCTTTCAGCAGCTGATGCTTTGAGCCTGATGGCTTTGCTTTGTTCGGCCTCAGTAGATTGTTCATCTGATCTGAGTCAGCTGCCTGCAGAGTCTCCTGCACCTGTCTGCCACATTCACTTCTGCTTGCCGATCCTCAATGTCTGACACTCGCTTGCTATTACTTTCACAGCTTCGTACCATATGTCGGTGGAAATGAAAGGGTCTGAGGTCATATGCTTTGGTCTTTTTGTTGTTGTCTTCTAAACATTTAGTTCCTATTGCTTTCAGAGTTTGCAAAACAAAAGTTTGCCTGATGAAATAATGCTGTCGTCCTCTACAGGCGGATCATATTTAGTAGACCAGATTAAATATCAAGAAAAGTAGCATCATTTCCTAAATTCTTTTAAAACCATCTTCATGAAGAATTCTAACTGAAGTAATAAGCAGTAGTGATAACGAGGAGACTAATACAATATTTATGGCACCTTAGGAAAGCCAGAGTTTTAAAGTGCTTCGACAGATGAGTAAAAGCAGAGCGCTAAATTTGAACAGGAAGCTTGGGAGTGGAGCCACACGTAAGGATAAAGAAATGTCAAGACAGATGGATAAAAACAACATCTACAAAGCACAAAATGACATGGTAATTATTGGATACTAATAAAACAATACAGGCAATGAAGCGATTATAATCGAAGCGATGGATAGACAAACTAAAAGCAGATTGCTCTAAAGCTGAGGGACACTGATGGCAAAAGCAGCGTCACCTTTAGATTTAAGCTTTGATGACCCCACCTCAGGACTGTGAACTGGCTCACGGTCAGTGTTTTTTGCTTTGTAACTTGGGCCCAGATCCAGACATGCTTTAAAAGTGATCCGTAAAATCAGGGAGCCAATGGAGAGAAGCCAGGGCTGGGTCGATGTGACGTCATCTCCTGAAACGAGTGTGAAGCTGGTTTCAGAGGCATTTTGAACTCATTGGACTTGTGTGATGTTTCATTTATACGTGAGAGTGTAGAGAAAATAAAAGCATGACTGACTTTTTCCAGGTTGGGCTTCACGACCACTGGTTTTGTTTTGATCTTATTGGGAAGAAGCAGGAGTGGAAAGCTTTTCTTATGTCGGTCAAAGCGCAGGGTTCAATGAAATGCAGTACTTAAACAACAGAATTTAATTAGCAAGCAAAACTTTTGTCTTTCAAAAATGAAGTGTGTTTGCTACACTTCTGTCATAGCAAAATGAATGTCTGTTCTGGTCATTTATATGACACTGAACCATAACACACAGATTTGTGCTTCATGAAACGATTATTCGCGGCCTGACGTGGCTGTCACAACAAGGCGTAGAAATGCAAATAGCGTGCAGCTTGTGAAGCTCAGTTATCAACGTAATTTTTCACGCAGTTCAATCTGTACAGCTTCTTGTTACCCTGCTAGAGTATCCATAACCAGCGACACCGTTGGCAATTTGATACACACTGTCTCTGAAGCAAGGAAAGCAGGTTGCTGTGCAGCCGTGTGTCTCCTTTCATGTCCCTTTCATAGGATAGGTTGCATTTACACACATGCAAGAGAACACCTGCATATGCAACACAATGTGAAATGTCAGATGCACAAATGCACACACCAGTATGTGCGATCCTAGATGAGGCTAAAGCTGCAGGCTGTTTGCAGTGGAAGAACAGTGGAGGGTGTGTAGCAGAAGCTACACATGAAATGTGGAAACACCACCATGGTCTCAAGAAGAGACTCAAAGTGGAGTCATGCCGAGGCAGTCAGGTATGTTCCAGCATTTTCTTTAGATGGATGATCTTTTATTCTGTTTGTATTGCAGCGATACAGAAAAGAGAGAGAGGGAGTCGACTCTGTGTATCCAAGTATTTAGTACTGTCTAGTAAATTCTGCAGTGTTATCATTTCACACTGCTTACTAGAAATGACCCTTGTTGGATGGGATTGGCATTATGTTTGGGATACTGGGATGGGCTCCAGTTGTATTCAATTTCTGATCTTTTGCCAGCTATCAGCATCCAAGCTCTCCAATCTATAGTACATTGGTAAATCTTAGTGTTTTGAGGGACAGACGAAGCTAAGATGACTCAGATTTTACTGAAGGGAGTGTCATGAGCAGAGCTGGTTTAGATGAAAACAGTAATCAAGTTTTTAATTTTAGGGTACCAAATCTTTGACGTGTCTTGGTCTTTGGGAAGGTCCTTGAACAGTCTGTCAAGACTGACACTGCACTTCTACAGCTGTTAGATGTAATAGGCTATCCAACAGGAACTCTAAATATTACTGTTTTTAATCATTTATGGCAGTAGGTATCACCCCTACGTTGAGTATTACTTTCAGAGGACCATTCGGAGGACACATCCCTTTCTTCCTGTCACTGTAATTTCACCTTTGTAGCTGGACGATAAAGACTGAAAACGACTCCTCCAAGGAATCAATTGAAATCCTAAAACACACCAAATAACGTTATTGAACTGGTCTCGTGTCACTGTGCCGAGGCCTGCCGAAGCAGGTCAGTTGTGGATGACAGCACTGAGAAAGAATCAAGTGTCACAACTGAACTCTTCATCACTTGTTTCTCAAGCACCTGAGCTCTTTGTCCCCGACTCACCTTCTGATTATATCTCCTCCTTCCTGTCACACTAGTTGTTGCTCTTGTGGTTTTCTTTTCATTCTCTTCTGCGCGTCTCGTGCTTTTCTCTGAAAAGGATAATAAAAATAAAGCATTGCCTCGCTCTAGCAGTGATGTTGAAAGGAAGAAAGATACTTGATAAAGGGCATATTAGTCTATCTTTCTTCTTTTCTTCTCTTCCCATCCCTTGTCGTGCTATGACAAGTTTGCAAGTCAGGTGGGGAAAATGATAAAACCCAAATTAACACGTCTGGCAACAACATTGAAATCGATTGACGGCTAAGTGAGTCTGCCAGCGAGTCCTAGCAAATTATCTCTTGAACAGCTTTGTATGCCTTTTCAAAATCTTCCATTGTGTCAATTTGTGGTCTCCTTTAGGGTATTTAACATCTCAGGCTCACATAGACAGTTGCCAGTTTTCCGCTTTGCTTTTTTGAAAAAGTGTTTTAAGAGTCTAGATAGTGTTTTGTTTTTTTTTTCCTCGCCACTCGGGCCGGATTTCAGTTCTCCTTGTTGTTGTAGGATTAAGAGATGCCGGGCTAAGGGCTGACGTGCTGGCAGGCTAACAGTTGGTGTAACCTTAGACACCGCTCCGACGTGTGTCTTCACTTTACCTCTCGACCATTAAAAGAAACCAAACTTAAAACGAATTTATTATGTGTAGCTTTCTCTGGTTGACCACAATACGCTTTACATTGGGGGGAAAAAGAAAGCTCTTTAAAGTATTTTTAGAATTCAAGTAAGAACTTTAAGACTTGGATTTCCCCCATAACTATTGGAGATGATTGCCGTCAGTATTTTGTTCTGATTTTTCTTTTGTGATTTGCTTAGTGGAAGAAGTATTTATCCAGAAGACAGTTGACCTACTGCTTCAATCGATGTTGGATTTTTAGAAAATGTAATTCAAATGTAGCATTACATGTAGTAAACAGTACTACAGTTGTGATACTGTAAACCATGTACATGCTGTTCCAAAAGGAGTTAAATGACCGTAACACTAACCCTCCGGTTTTAAATGCAGCCAAACAGAACTGTACCAAAGAGTTAGTGCTGTTGGGTAGTGAAATATTTGACCCTCTCTGAAAGAGTAAGAGCAATGTTAATATAAGCAGCTATTTGTAGTGAGAAAATGAACCTATATTAACCCATTTTTGTAAAACGCTGGCAAATTTGTTGACACGACCAGGAAAAAAAGAACCTGATGAAATTGAGATTTATTGGCTTGTTTTCCTGAAACTTTCTGTGCTGCTGACTTGTGTGTATTCAAACTTTAAAATAGACTTAAGTTTAGGAAAATGACTTGATTTGAGGGCTGTTGGGATTAAAGTAACCATAGCTGAAATATTTCAGCCTGGGAAATTTGTTTTCTTTTTTTTTTCTTTTTTTAAGAACTCAACCATGGCCATCAGTGTAAATACCAACGCCAGATTACTGCTTTTTCCCCATTGAGGCATTTCTTGAATTTCAGGGATCTCACCTGAATTACCTTGACGCTGCTGATGAGAAATTCTTTTGTGTCTCGTGGCGATGATGCAACTTTATAGCAACACTTGAAGGTGCACACAAAGTAAACAGTGGTGTCAGAATTTTTAAAACAAAAAAGAAAAGAGAAAAAAAAGTTTCTCACCACCCAAAGACATAGTTTGGGGTTTATGGAGGCTCATTGCCATTACTGTGCTTACGTGAGTATTTACCCTCCACCCCCACCCTACCCCCAAGGCCTACGCTGAGCCAGGAAAAACTGAAAGCGTGTCAAGTTTATTAGCAGCCACAAGTTGCTTATTGGATTTCATTGCAGCTGTGCCAGCTTCACTTGCATCAAGTGTCATGCAGCTTCACTCTAAGGCAGACCTGACTAATTAATCAGATCAATAAATTCTATTGGAAGACGAATCCTCGCCTCAACATTGTACAAGAAAGTGACACTGCAACCGTAGACGGTTGTTCTACATCCATATCATTAAGGAGCGTGTGCGGTTTTCGTGACTGTCTGGAAGCATCATGGAAGAGGCCCAACTAGATGCACTTCTGCCACTTAGTTTGGTTCTTGACGGCAGCTCAAAGTGACTGTTTTAAAAGTTCAGACATTATAACTGAACTAAACAGCTGTTGTTGTTTTAAAATTGTTGGTACTTTGAGATGATCAAATTCTTTTGGATGTTATCTCCTTTCACTCGAGTTTAACGTGAAAACCTTTGCTCCCAGCATTCCCTGTGGTTCCATTGATTTTTTTTGGCCTCAGCTTGTTAACGTGCAACCAGTGTGAAGGTCATTATGGCGATGAGCTCGAAGACAATGCATTCAATTGATCATAATGAAGGCCTGAAGTCTGCTTTGCCTACTAAGCCTACAATGCTGTAACTGACTGATCTTAACACAAAATGTCTTACTTTACAGCTTTTTTTCCCCCATTTTGCACCTTATATAATACAAGTAACTTGTGATTTGACAAAAACCACGTTTTCATTTCATGGATTTGACAGCACACTTTTCCACAGCTTGATTTCTGTTATTTTTGAAACGGATTAAAATAAATAAATACATTTTACTCCAAAATTTGACTGGGATTTGCAGCCACTTGCAGTGAACATCACATTTGCATTCACATTAGTGAGTTTCATAATTGCCATGATGGTGAACAACGCAGACTTTCTAAATCGGATTGCATTTTATTTGCATTAACTGTATTGCATTTTTTTTAAAGTTACATTTTCAAAGCCTATAGTTCGTGTGTGTGTGTGTGTGTGTGTGTGTGTGTGTGTGTGTGTGTGTGTGTGTGTGTGTGTGTGTGTGTGTGTGTGTGTGTGTGTGTGTGTGTGTGTGTGTGTGTGTGTGTGTGTGTGTGTGTGTGTGTGTGTGTGTGTGTGTGTGTGTGTCTGTGTGTTTGTGTGTGTGTGTATCTTTCCTCTCAGGCTGCTTTGGATTTTGCTGCATGTGAGGAATTAAAAGATGCAGGCCGCTTAATGATTGTTCGTGATTCATTAAATTAACCAGGCTACAGGCGTAAATCTCCTGCATCTTTCTCTTTGGGTTGCATGTGAGATCCTCTTTTGCATTTTTGCACAGGTATCTTTTTCCCCCCTCTGTTCATCAGATAAGTAATTTATAAGACAGAGAGCTCTCTTCTTGCACGACTCGGAGCAGTGGTTCACACATGCTGTAATAAAGATACCTTTGTTTGGTTTCTTTTAAAGCTTAATGCACTGGATAAAGTCTGCTGATTAATCCTACCTGCCTAGTCTTAATTTTTGCTCCCAGACGGTGTAATTATTTACTATTTTTGGAGAGTAATACGTTATGCTGTCAAGTGGTTGCCTGTTTTGATCAGATATGAATGTTTCTTTGAATGGCAACATTGTTCTGTGTATGGCTCAGCACCATTGGAGTGCCTGAGTTTTCTGCCTTTTCTCAGTTTATTATCCCTACGTTTCAGTTTCTGAGACAAAGACTTTAACATTAGTGGATTTGAATGGAAGGACACGGGGTGACAATGGAAGGGATAGAGTGATGGTGTCAGTGCCCCAGGAGTGACTTTGACACAGGGTATAATGGATAAGAAACATAATTCAAGACATTGCTATAGTTGACCTCTGGTGATCGCTTTATGCTTATGTGTCTAATTATAGGAAGTGATGTTCAGGTTGTGTTTAAATAAATGTACTGGTAAACTGTGGCATTTGTCATCAAGGTCATAATGAAGTGATTCTGATTCAGGAAGTGAGAGAGTGCACAGAGGAGAACCTGAACTTTTCATTACCTGCACCTCATCTTTCCATCCAGAATGAATATTTATATGTGAAGACCACAGTGAGTTAGTCTGTTACTACATGGTGAGTAGTAACATTAACTCAGCTTGACACATAAAGCAGGAGGAATGTTTGGTGCTTGAAGAGGACAGAACGAGTCAGAGTGATGTCATCAAAGCTTTCTGAAAACCTTGAGGACAAGTATTTACATATATCATGTAACTCCCTAGAACATGTATCTTGCAAAAAATTTGGGGAAGAAGTGCTGAATTATCAAATGAACAAGCCCAGTTTGTGGAAAACATCTTATTACAACACATAATGGGTTTTATTGGATGGTAAGAACAAAAGAAAGGAGAAAAATAGCTCTTATTATTTTGACATGGGTAGTGGTTTGGTCTTTGGGACCCCCAAACAAAGCCAATGGCAACACAACTCAGGGGTTAAAAGATTAATATCAAAGCACGAGTGAGGCTTTGAAATGATAAGCATGGTCCAAGTGCACTGGTAAAGTTAATAATGTTAGTGTTGGTGTTCACTTCAGTGGAGCCCAGCAGGGCACTCGTTCAAATCGAACCCAAAGTGTACTCGACATCAAACTGACAGCTAATAAAACGTATTATTAGATTACACACAGTTCATACACTCGCACACGCGTATCGGTGTGCGTTTGTGCACACGTCTGTCTGCGGTTTTACACGCATCACGTAGCACTTTTGTGGCTTTTTCCAATTCCTGTTTCTCTTCTCACTGATGTCATTGTACTTGAATGAAAGGGTCTTTTGTACCTTATGCCAACCTTACTTTGACCCTACAATCCAGGAAACGTACAGTGTGCTGCCCTACCGTGGCTGTGTACACATCCGAACAACAGATGTGATTGAAAGGGGTATTTGTCATTCGCCATGAACAGAGCACTCACATTGTTTGTCTGCAAGATTGAGATGGGTGATAATATCTAAAAAAGGTGACCTTTTCTCCTTTTTAAAAAAGTGAGAAAGTCATCACTCACATTGGTTTAAGCATGTTTTAAGGTTTTAAAATCACAGCTCTTACAAAGATGTTCTGTACAGTCTTGAGGAAACTTTTATTTATCCAGGGAAGGTTTGCCTGGAAAAATAAGCGTGTGCTTCCAGCAGTAACCCGCTTTATATTTTTACTGTCAGCCTGAGCTGCTTATTACTACAATAGTCTTTCTCTGAGCAGTACAAAGAAAACAGATTAGTATTTAGCTCCTTTTCACATATCACAGCTAGGTTACCTCATCACACCTTGTACCAACATGAGTGAAAATATATATTTATTCAAACGTTAAAAGGAGGCGGAGCTTTGTCCTGCTTATCGCCACATATCCACCCGCTGATTGTACACTCCAGTTTATTTCCATGCGATTCTTCAAATTCAGCTCAATTTCGATTAATTCAGTTTTGAGTTCACAGCAACTGTCATCATATGGAGATTTATATTTCAAGGGGAAAAAAACAAACAAAACATGACCCTTTTAGAAAGGGAGCACCAATGATCTGATCATGATCTTTGAGCAACAACTTGGCGACACTGGGGAGGAAGAACTCCACTGAAATAGGAAGAAACCTCTGGTAGATCCAGGCCCAAGGAGGAGCAGTTTCCTGCAACTGGCTTGAGAATGTTGAACAACAAACCAGCGCAAGAAGTAGTTTGACTGACCTGAGTGTAGCATTTAATGTTCAAAAACATCTGATGATCTATCCACAGGTGGTTGTTATGGCCTATGTGGGCTGTGTTTCATGATACTTAACCCATATTGGCTATTATTCTGTTATTTTATATCTGTGTTAAACTGCTGGCTTTTGAATAATGGAGAAAAATAATGGAAAAGTTTGTTGCTTGTATAGAAATATTATGTAATTTGTGTTACCGTGAGCAAGTTCAGGCAATATACTGATTATACAGTCAGTGTACTCTCCTGCTTATTCTTTCTCAATACTATTTTTCCTCAACTTTTTCCTCAGCTTGTTTTATCAAGTTTCTGCATTATTAAGTTTTATTTTAAAAACATTTTCTGATATGGTTCTGGAATAGGTTACAGAGTCCGTGTTGAGACATGTTTTCACACTAGTAATCAAAACCACTTCTAGTTTTGGACCAGTGTTAACTGTTTGTCACGGATTGTGGTCCACGAAGGGTTTGATTCCTGTCATTTTTGGTTTGGAACAATCTGGAAAAATCCAAAAGTATGGATCAAAAATCTAGCTTTCAGTTACAGACGCTAATTCAATTACAGGGAAAGAGATCTCTGACTTTTGCAAGCTACACGCATGAATCAGAGTCCTTTTGTTATTAGAAGGAAAATACCGTATACAGAAAGTTAAACTGGGTGAACCGATAAGGTAAGTGAGGTTTATTGGTTGTGGTGAAATGCCAAGGTCAGGGAAACTACAGTGAGTTGAGCGTGCACACATTCACGCACCACTTAAGTGACAAAAACCCCACTGTGTGTTCTTAATCCACTGTTCATTAGTGGAGCCTGCTGTGAGGATAAAGCATGTGTTTGCCCTCACCATAAGATGAGTGTCACGTTGTCTTGATTTTTGGGAGCTTCCACCATCTCATTTCCTTTAAGTGGCTTCCTCCCCAGGTCTCCATCTGGCCTATGTTTAGAATCTACATGCTCTTAAATATTCTTTCAGATCTTCTGTGCTTCACAGCTCTTTCCTCTGCCCCATCTTCCTAAATTAAAAGGGAGGAGGAGAGAAGACTGTAGCAAAATGCATTTTTTAGTGACGGGGAAGCTCTCTGGAGAGTACAAAACGGTGTCACACTCAACTTGCAAATTAAAGTTGACACAACAAATGCTTTTGGATCTGCACTGATCCAGCACCGTAGGCTTAGTGAGTTGGATAGATGTGTAGAGGATTCCCAGTAAAGGGGAAGACTGCAGGCGACTTTTGAAATAATAAACACGTTTTAATTCGTGTCGAGCGTAAGGCAGCAATCTGTTACTTTTATTAAAACGAAAGATTAAAAAAATGTGTTAAAAAATGACTGAAATGTTTGACAAAAGACAGAATAAAGAGCAAGGAGGGTTGAAAAGGGCTAAAAAACCAAAAAAAAGAGACCTCATTTACAGTAAGACGAAGAGCAGACTGGTGGTAAATACAGGAGTAGGTGGGAACATGACCTACAGTTTGTCATGTCTCTTTTGTGGCACAGTAATGCATAACCACTGCAAGAGATCATAACAAAAACCAAACCTTTGGCAAGAACACAGAGTGTCTACAAGCTGTGACACACTGTGTAGCAGAAGGCTGGATCTGGCAGAACAATGCAGCGTTTCTTTAAGGCACACAGGAGTGTCTTTGGCTCAAAATTCACCCCCAAAAAACCTCTTTATGATCTGTGCCACAAAGGGATGATTGATAGAGAGTGAACATTTGAGAACTGGTTCATTCAGCCCCGAGGTGAACACAGTTCAGTTTCACAAGTTTAAAAGTGTTGTAGGTACATGTAATCTGTGGCATTGAAGACAAGTTGGTATCTGCGCATGTCTTTGGATTGACTTTATATGGATTCCCAACATCATCCTTTTAAAGTCTTAAAACTACCTTAGGTCAGGTGACACAGTGAGTTTTTTCTAACTATAGTAAACAGTGTCAATGTCACAAATGCCTGAATACCAGGTAATCTGTGCTAAAACCTCTAACCTAACAGCATAGATTGTTCTCTGTGTGAGAACTGTGAACACATAATGTAACCGAACCAGCTTTTTAACTGGAGATGCACAATGTTGTTGTACTTCTTGGTCTTTCCTTTCTTTATTTCAGGTTAGTCTTCTCTTGGAGTTTGATCACATTTTTCACAAGTGTTTTTTAAAATTATTTAATGTTTTAATCAGAAGAATACTTTTCTTCTCTTTAACTGTTTTTGTTTTTCTCAAAAATACATTTAAAAAAAAAAAATCATACGGAATATCCCTTTAAATCCAGTTGACCATTGGAGCTGTAAAGTTGAACAACTTTTAAATATTGGATGCCATCATGCATTTATTTGGCTTATTTAAAAAAAAGGGGAGAAAACCGTCTTTAGCCAAAATTAAAAAATCAAAAACTCTATGGCTTTAATTTTGTCCAGATGGTTTTATTAATGGCCTCAGAATAAACGGTGGCCTCAGAATCTCATCTCTGCTTTTGCGGATGATGTGGTTCTGTTGGCTTCATCGGGTGAAGGCCTCCAGCTCGCACTGGAGCGGTTCGCGCAGCCGAGTGTGAAGCAGCGGAATGAGGATCAGCACCTCCAAATCTGAGGCCATGGTTCTCAGCCGGAAAAGGGTGGAGTGCCCACTCCGGGTCGGGATGAGTTCCTGCCCCAAGTGGAGGAGTTCAAGTATCTCGGGGTCTTGTTCGCGAGTGATGGGAGAAGGGGCGGAGATCGACAGGCGGATTGGTGCTGCGGCTGCAGTGATGCGGACGCTGCACCGGTCCGTCGTGGTGAAGAGGGAGCTGAGTGTAAAAGCTTAAGCTCTCAATTTACCAGTCGATCACGTCCCTACCCTCACCTATGGCCACGAGCTGTGGGTAGTGACCGAAAGAACGAGATCGTGGATACAAGCGGCAGAAATGAGCTTCCTCCGAAGGGTGGCTGGCCCTCCCTTAGAGATAGGGTGAGAAGTTCGGCCATCCGGGAGGGGCTCAGAGTAGAGCCGCTGCTCCTCCCATCGAAAGGAGCCAGTTGAGGTGGTTCGGGCATCTGACAAGGATGCCTCCTGGGCGCCTCCTGGGTGAGGTGTTCGGGCATGTCCCACGGGAGGAGGCCCGGGGCAGACCCAGGACACGCTGGAGAGATTATATCTCGGCTGGCCTGGGAACGCATATGGTATTCCCCGGATAAGCTGGAGGAGGTGGCTGGGGAGAGGGAGGTCTGGGCTTCTCTGCTTAGGCTGCTGCCCCCGCGACCCGGCCTCGGATAAAGCGGATGAAGATGGATGGATGGATGGTTTTATTAATTTCTTCAAAATTAAAACCATCAAATAAAAAAGTTTATTAAAATCTGGTCTGAGTGTCATTGGCTCATTTTGGGGTTTTTAACTCTTCTGGCCATGTGATAAATAAAATGTTTATAGTTTAACCCGGCTACAAAAAATTACTTCTGTACTTCCTACAGAAATAAAATAATTAGCATGAAGACTATGATGCGCTTGTTTATTGGATAATTGCTCACACCATCAAGGTTAGCGCTCTAGATTTTCATTCCCAGGTGTCTGTGTCATCCCAGTTGGTCTCCTGTAAATGTGAATCACTTGAGTCTGATGAAGTGGAGGAGAATGAGGCGAGCATGTTTTGAAACACCTCGACAAAATCTTCTAAATCTTGAAGCAGCCTCACAGTAGAGTTCTCCGAGTCATCTGTGTCTGGGCTCACCGCAGCTTCAGGTGGTACAACAGAAAGTAATGAGGAGGAGCTGCTGGGCAACTGCTCTTCAGTGCTTTCCATATAGTCTTGAATCAGAGCGATTGGAGACTCTCTGCTGTCATATTCAAAGCTTTGTCCACCCTCACTCACCAAGTAGTGCTGAAAATAAAGAAATCATTTCTACCGCCATCATCATTTATCATTTATTGTGGCATAAAATACAAAGCCTATTCAATGTTTCAGCTATAACACTATTTAATCGACCCACTTAAAATAACCTTACCTCCATGTCTATAACTGCATTGTTTAAGTAGATGTTTTCAAAGTTCATCAGATTGTCATGCAGGCAAACAAGATCCCGGTAATTCACCTCGCTGCCGTCGTCGTCAGATTCACCGTAACTCCGGAGGTTTTTGGCCTCGTTGTCACTCTCGTCCGATTCGAAATGTACGCTGAGGTCTTCCAGAGACATTGTGGTGCAAAGTCTGGTACAGCACAGTGCTGTGATCAGAATGAGTGTTGCCACGATAAACCCATGCATTGTTTTGTATGCTGGACAACAGTTTGGCGCTTTGATTTGAAAAGTACTGTAGAGTTCTGGACTGCTGCTGTTACTTCAGTTCAGGATTACAGTTTCCTCATTTAAAAAAGGAAAAAAAAAAGAAGAAAAATTTAAAACCACTACCATCAAGTAAAAACACAGCCCTTATTTGCATGTATTATTCACCTTATTGTTATTCTTGTTTAACACGCTGTGCCACTACGTCACGAGAAGTTGCGCATTGAAAGTATTAAAACGTAGTTTTTTCTTTTTCTTGTCCTTACATGCAAATGTCACTTTCCCCTCGCACATTTCTTGTTCTGGCCAAATTCCAAGGCTGCTACATGTGATGCAGTTTATTACCATATAAATGTATTATTGGGACTGTGTGAAAATCGGATTGAAACATGTAAGACCTTGAAAGATTTGTTATTGAAAAGTGATTTTTTTTTTTTAAGCCTGTATTTCACATCATTTTGATGACTTCCTGTTAAACTGGTAAACAGGCTGCTTTTTATGCTATAAGAGATCAAATGTTAATCAATATATATATATTTTTTCAATTAAATGATTCAGCATTTTTCTAGGCTTTTTTTCCTCTACAGTTAAAAATTGTAACATATTGTAGAGTATCTTGCAAAATACATCAAGTTAGTCTGCCTCCAAAACTTTGCATACAGTGTCTTTGTCACATGTCAGTACACTCAGGACTGTGTAATACCATTTGAATACTTCTCAACTGTGGACACTGGCACTTCCAGACATTCCTTTTCACGGTGTTAGGGAGACCTTGGTGCTCACGACTCTGCATTGTCTCGCTAAAACGTAGTGATGGGCTTCCCCTGCTGCCAGCGTGTTTGCCTTGGCCTCCTTTCAAGTCTGCTGTTGGACTGTTGAGGGCTCCAATAGTTTAGATCGGTCCTCCTTTCTTTAGCAGAGAGCTTCAGTAGAATAATGTCGTGAGAATCTCAATGAGGCCCAGAGGGATCAAACTAGAGTGAGAAAGAAGATGCCACATTAACTTGTTTGTAATGTTTGGGGTTTTTTTCACTCCAAAAGTTGAGTAAGAAAGTTTGAGGGATGATGTGCATAGAAAGTTGTAATACCCACATCAGAGAGCTGTTATGTTGAAACCTTGTTTACTATGTGACTTAGTCCCTTGTCTTAAGTCTGGCACTGTGACATTTTGCTGTGAGCTATTTTTACGCGATGAACTTGGCACCACAGAACGACACACAAACGCACACATCAGTTTTAAAGTCTCTTTGTGCCCAACCCTGGTCTGTCCCCACGGTGACATACTATAGGGGACTTTAAATAGACAGTGCTGCTACGTGCACTTATTATGTGTGACTATCTTCTTAAAGCCTCAACTAAAGAGCAGGCTGGATTAGTATTACTTTTTAAATCTTCATCCTTATTATCTTTAAGTGCATTATATACATTGTATATAAATTTTCTAATAAGCTGTTGGGCTATCGGGGTCATTTTCAAATTGACGTAACAGTTTTTGTAAAGTAGGTAAAATCCTGGCGTTTTAAGCCATTCTTGAACACTCACTCATTGTTAATCATAAACAATAAATCAAAGTGTTTAGGTTTTTATGGTTTTTGGGGAGACGCCCCAGTTGATTCAAAACAAAACAGTAAAATGTGTTTTGGCTGAACTGGCTTAAAGGCAGTGGTTTGTGGCTTTCTTTCCCACAACAAACAAAAAAGTTGGACGTGCTGGCTCTGTGTCAGAGGAATACTTTGGACTGAATGCTTTTAGTTATAACAGGCAGCGATAAATTAAAAAAAAAAGTTCTTGAGCACACACAGAAACCTACAGTAATTTGTTTGCACTGGCTTGTTTGCAGATGTAGTTGTGGTCGGTGCTGGCTACTGCTTTTCTGTGTCAGATAAGTTTTACAGCTCAGCTTTGATTTCCAGAACTTCCATCTTTTATTTATAGTCGCGTACAGCAGAGTGTTCCTAATAAACTTTAAGATTCGCTTCAAGTTTCATTTTGTTACAAACACACGTTGTGTCTGAGGTCTGCATTTCTTTTTAAACAAGTGTTTCTGAGACAGTGACGCTTTAGGATGGTTCACTGTTAATTTTTACTGTTCAATCACTACTAAAGTCTGGTCTGGCCAAACTTCTTTTTCATTTTTTCCTTTATGAAATTGCTGACATTAAAGGTTTTGTGTGTTTGTGTCTGAGATCCATCATTGAGAATCCACAGGGTCTTTGTGTCTGTGTTGCACAAAGTGACACTGGCTGTCATAAACTATGACATCGGTCACAGCAGCGAGTGGGTGAGTTAAAGAGAAGCTAAAAAAGAGCAACACATGAAAAATACTAATGCAGCTGTTTGAATTGACGTGTTTTCACTGAGTGCATTTAGACTCAGACTATCAAAACTATCATTGCTGTATAGTTAGTTCATTTCATCTACTTCTGCATTTTTTCCCCACAAAAATCTCAGTTTCCTTCTCCAAGGCAGGCCTGTCATGTAGTATTAGTTTGCCAGTTAAACACATCAGACGTGCGTCTGGTGCCCTTTTGCAGTGAGTTGCGTGTGTTGCATTGGAGTGGAACTGTACAAGTGGGTAATGAGGCTGTAACCCTCAAGGCTGCTCTGTGTGTGTGGGACGAAGCCAAATAGTCACTTCAAAAGTTAATACTTTGTCAAATGATGCCAGGACACTGTGCACTTCCATGCATGTGCAATCGACTCGTTCTCCCTTTTAGTTTGGAGCAAGTTACATGTGCACATGTTTTTGCATGTCAAGACCCTGGGAGGGGGCTTTACAATCATCTGGGAGTTGGATTTCCTATTTAGAACTGCGTGATGGCGGTAATACTCTACCTTTTATCCCTGCCTTATTTTGTTATTGTAAAGCTACATTTTTCTATAATTGTACAGTGTCTTCTTCTTTCCCCTCTCTTTTCTTAACCCTTGCCTTTATTCCCACTTATTTCAACCAAGTGTGACCTTTGCGTGTGCTTTTCATGTCAGAAACTTTGACACGTAATTGAACTTGATGATATAGTAATTCCTTGCAGGTCCCGATGATCGTGATAGTCTTGCTTTAAAGAGCCAACAATGATGAGATGAGTGGCATGTCAAAATGTTTGGAGTGTCCGCTGGTGGGCTTGTGTAAGCTCCAAAGAGATTTCGAGGGATTTTCAGTCACGTCTACTTTTCTACTAAAACCCTTTATCAGGTCTCACGATGTTTATGCTTGAAGTTTGTGTGCACTCATTTCTTTGCATTTAAAATATAAAATGGTTCTTGAAGGTCATTTGTGATATATGCATCTTCTTACAATTGCTGCCCCAAATTTTCATGTGTCAGGCAATTTTAAAACTGCTGTTGATTTTGAATTTAAATGTTGCCTCCTTGTTCTGCAGGATGCCAGTTACTGGCTGCAGGTTCACCGGTTGGAGCACGGTGATGGGGGAATCCTCGACCTGGATGATGTGCTTTGCGATGTGGCTGATGACAAAGACAGGGTGAGTAATGTCTGGGAACTGTTCATGAAGTCTTTAAAAATGTTATTTTTTTCTGTTTTCCAAGGCACAGGAAGTGCTCACTGACCAGACAGATAAAAGAATTTGTTGTGCACCAAAGCGCCTCTTATCGGTTTCTGGATTTTCATTAATGCCGTCGTTAACCATCTCTTTAATCAGTTAAACACTCCCCATATATTTACATGGCCTCGCCTATCTCTTGGTAAATCTAAGTTAAACAGATCGAGCAGTGTGCTTTACTTTAGAGCTCCTGAACCACGACTTTCTGAGGTCAGGAATGTAAATATTCAGTTGTTTTCTTCCCAAAGTCTACAGCTATCAAACTAGGCACTCATCGTTTGTGCGTGCACATAAACTCCAACCTTCCTGACTGTGTTGCCATTCTGATTCAGGTCATGGTGAGGGGTGGGGGTGTTATGGTTAAAAATCCAAAAAAAGAACAATGAAAGAAAATAAGTTACTCCAAAAAAATGATATTTGTATAGATAACTGAAACGTTTTTTTACTGCTGTTATTCACGAGCAGCGTCTCAGCCACTGATGGTGTGCGACTATTTTGGGAGAGTGTGTCATGATTTAGGAGTTCAATCATTGACTTGCAAATTCTGAACACATTTTAATGGCCACTAAATCACTGTGATTTTGACTTTCTACAATAATTAGTTAATGCAACAAAACCCCTTTCCGCTTCATATATAGTTTTTTTTTTTTCGTTTGTTTGTTTTTTGGGGGGTTTTTAGACCTGGAATGTAAATCTGCCCGTTTGTGAAGCACTTTGGGTCGACTTCTGTCGTTTAAATGTGCTGTAGGCTATAAAAAATATATGCGACACTCAACTCAACTCAGAATTTTTATTGTGCAAATTTAAAGTACATTTTCATTAAAAACAAATCATAATAATTGCACAGTTCAGTGGCCTTCATACTAAACTTAAAGGATAGAAAGTATCAATCCTTTTGAGCCAGTATTGATCCAGTACCAATACCAGGATTGCTATCGATAATTGGATCTCCCACCTCTTTTAGCTGCACTCATTTGTTTTTATTTCTAAGCAGTTCATTTAGCCAGTAATCTGAAAATATATCCAGAGTCTCTGTGAGGTATTCCACTGGAAACAGACTTCTGCACACAAAGATGAAGAGCTGATTTTTCTATAGGTGCTAAGAGTTTTAGAACTTGTAACATTTGACAGAACTTTTTCAGCCCAAATATGAAAACCAGCTGAAGTTAAAGTAAGAATTGAGATTTCAGGTGCACAGGATCTACTTGACTTCTCCCATCTGTTCTAGAGTCAGTGGCTCAAAGGAATCTTTGTGCTTTCTGTGGCGCACACTCTCTCATGCAACCCTTTCAACCTTTGTTTATAAGCCCCCATGCCTCAGTGTTTATCTGCACGTTTGTGAGTTCATGTGTTTACGTGTGCACCCTTACAACGAGCTGTCATCATGCTCATCTTTTCACATCCCTCTGTCTTTTATGCTCGGCTCTCATTGGTCCCTTCAGGCGTTTCCCACAGAAGAGTGTGTGTACATTTCATACATGACAACCTGTCAGCCTCGCTGACACACATCTGCATCACTCTCACCGCTGTGACACAAAATCCTTTGTGGGTGGATGTTTTGCTTTTCTACAAAGTTTGAACGTACACAGGCATCAGCCATGAGAGCAGAAGCACCTGTTTAACGTAGTGTAGCAGAACATTAAACCGGTAGCAGAACGTAGCATTGTAACGAGATGTTATCCTTTCTATATTAGCCCACTGAGTGCTTGAAGAGATGCTGTTCCTTTTGTGTAATTATTTATGATGATGACAAATAAGTGATAATGTTACACAGCTAATACAGAAGCTACAACTAAAATGGAGATTTTTTGATATAAATTGTTTATGTTTATAATGTGGCTTTATCAAGTGGCTCTCATACCAAAAGGAATATCCCTTATACGGATGTGAAACGGCACCAGAACCAGCTTTCTAAACATTCTTGCTCTCAAGTACCAGCGATGTCAGTGAACCTTAACATTTTTACTTTTAAATTTAAATTTGTCATCAGTAGTTTTAAATGTTTTCCCTTTGTTTTTAGTTTTTGAAAACTCTGGATTTGTGTAGATTTAACGCTCTAACAGGAAGAGTCTGATGTGCTTTTACACTGATCTACATTCATGTACACTTGGCGCGAGAAAAGAGAGGAAACGTAGGGGAATGAAACATGTGTGAGTGACTCCATGTGTCCCACTGAACATGACTGGTGGTCTCCTGGCAGCTGTGACTCATCTCTGCCATTGCACAGGAGCTTTTTAAAGACTGGAAGGAATGTCTGGCCCATCACACAAGGACACTTTTATTAGCTTACACTGGAATGAAACGGGCTGCATGTAGTGCTCATCTGGGGAATACAAGTATATACAACACAGTTTAATACTTTCCCCGAGTGTTTGTGTCTGTATGTGTGGAAGCACCTTTAAGTATAAAGTGTGTATTTAATACAGATACAGTCAGTATCATCATCGCCAGAAAAAAGTGGCAGTTTGAACTCACACAGAGGGAATATTTTTTTCAGATGCCATCTTTTCCTTCTTTCATCAGACTTCCTTCCTTTTTCCCCTTCATACCATATTTTCTATGAACTGTAACAACATCAATAACTAAGAATCTACTTTGGCTGCTGACTCTCTTCACAGTTCATAGTTCAGTTAGTAGTCATTGCTTGTGGTCATAGAAGATACCTGTTTGATTGGCTGGATGGTTTAGATTGTATTACTTGGGACATTCACTAGAATAGAACAGAATAACCCTTTATTGTCATTGTACATGTGCAATGAAATTGTGGGTGCTCCACACCAACAGTGCCAGAATAAAATGTAAACGGTAGACACAAGGAATAAGCAGCAAGCAGGGGAAATGTATATAATCAAGAGGGATACATAGAAAAATAAGAGAAGGGCACACATTAGGGAACAAGTTGCAAAGTGCTTGGAAGTAGTGCAAAGAAAAGTCTGAATAGAGTCCATGTGTGAGTGACCTGAGCGAGGTGGGTTACTCGGATCATGGTTCAGAGTGGTGCAGTGAGTGGGCTGGGGTGTGTTTGACAGTCCGAATGGCCCAGGGCAAGAAGCTGTTAGTGAGTCTGGAGGTGTGAGACCTGATTGACCCGAGGCGCCTACCGGAGGGCAGCGGGTGAAACAGGTGGTGGATGGAGTGCTGTGATGGCCCAGGTTTTACTGAGACAGGAGGATCTGCTGATGACCTCCAGGGGTGGAAGAGGGCAGCCAGTGATTTTTTTTTTTTTTTTTTTTTTTTTTTTTTTTGGAGGGGGCAGTATTAATTACCCTCTGCAGCCTTCCTGTTCTCAGTACAGCATTATTATACTATATGTGCTTAATGTATTTAAATTACTCAGTCAAGGAACAATATTAATTGCAAGTGAATGAGCTAATTATTAAATTGAAACCAAATTTCTCTCTTGCTCCCTCTCTTTATAGTCTTGTGCTGTGGCTCCCTCTTCCCTTTCTCCCCTTCCTGTTGTTCATGCTTATTAGCCATGTGGAGGTGTGGTAGTTAATGCGTGGTGAAAGCATGCTCATTTGATGATAGGTGTGTAGGTGAAGCAAAACTGGAATAATAATGGAGTCTTAAAAATATGGATGGATGGATGGATGGATGGATATAGATATAGATATAGATATAAAAAAATAGATGACCTCTTTTTCACTCATTCTAGAAAAGAGAGGGCGAGAGCGACCCAACACTGTACACATTGTTACTAATGGAGATTATGAAACGTCTTGCTTTGATTGGATTACAGAAAGGTGGAAACTTTTCTGCTACTTTACGATAGATAAGTACAGCTGTACAGTAGTAACCTGCACACGCAGTGTATGTGCTAAGGTTTGGCCTGCAACGTAAAAATACTTTGATCATCCAGAACAATCTTTACGGTGTTGTCTAAAGTCCAGGGGCAGTACATTAATAGTTACCTAAGAGATGCACACACTCTTCTGCTCTGCAACACACACGTGCAGTCTTGGCAGCACAACACTACCCAGCATTACCCACCTTATATCTTCCCCTTGTGCTTGCAGCGTTTTTTTTTTTCCCCAGGAGCCCAATGAAAATATGCTAGATTAAAGCTCCTGCCCCTGGACAGTTTTCTTTCCTAGTTACTTAAAGTAAAAAAATAAAGATAAAAATTCGACCTTACAGATAATTTT
The DNA here is from genome assembly GCF_013358895.1 of Oreochromis aureus. NCBI lineage: Eukaryota > Metazoa > Chordata > Actinopteri > Cichliformes > Cichlidae > Oreochromis > Oreochromis aureus. The sequence continues at coordinate 28,776,544 of NC_052959.1, read as the reverse complement.
CACAATATACACCTTCATATGCGAACACTCAGATATTTTCGCTACCTTCTGTCATCCAGTTCTATTTGCTCTCTTCTGACGCGCACCCACCGACGTACCCCGGGAGTCTGATGACAGACTTGTCCCTACACAAACTCCTGCAGCGATGTCACAACCCTAAATGACGGCACCTGGGCTGTGCCAGCACCACATTCCTCTGAGCGTGTGTGCTGTCAGGGTGTGCCGCACAGCTGCGCTTGCCTTCACTCCATCGCTGACACGTCTGGCCCCGGTCAGCATGGTGTCTGGCTCTGTGACAGGCGCACTGAATATTTAGCTCCGTGTGTCGGGGTGCGTGCGTGTGCAGACATCTGTGCCTTCTTCAAACATGTTAAATTTACACAGCGTCTTCATTGCATCTGTGTTTAACTTGGATGTGGAAAAGTTTGAGTGTTTTTGTACGTTTTGTTATGTTTTGATTAATACGATACACTGAACAGACAGACCGAGTGATGTTCCTTGTATACTAGTTCTGGCTTGAGTTTGCTTTATGCATGTTTTTGATTTTGATCCAGGCGATATCTTAGTCTGAGCTGAATATAGAAGCGTCTTCCCGTGTAGGAGATGAATAGACACAGACAGGAGGGGCCGCTGGGTTAAATAAACCCAGAGGAGTTTCTTAAAACGACTCCATCAGTCTTCTGTTTATCCTGTCACAGAATATCAACAGACGAGCAGACTACCACTCACAGTTGGCGTGCGTGCGTGTGCGCGTGCATGTGTGGAATCGGAGCAATATGATCCTTGTGAGCAAGTGTGCTGACTGTCATTCATGCCTTTGCAGGGCTTGCTACTAAATTACTTAGTGTTACTTTCTTTGAAGCTTTTTTTTCTGCATAATTTAAGATTTTAATGTTGACATTATTAAAAATATATTTAATAGCTTTTGTGCAAGAACTAAATATTTAAGAAATGATCCCATTGGTGGAAGATATGATAATAAATATATCTTGAAAGCAAGGCTGCCACCTATTCAAATCAAAAAGAAGCGTTTACACGTATTGATCTAATGTCTTTGTATTTGTTGTGTCTGTGGTTGGTATTGATTTTTCTAAGTGCATGCACTAGGATGGGGAAGTGCTGTGAAACTGAACCCCTCTGAGGCCTCTTAAAGGCAGATGCTGACTGATGCTGAGTATGGAGATTTTTTTTTTTCCTCAGATAGGAAGCGGGTCATATTGGAAAGAGAGAGGAGCGCTTGGGAATTGAAGGGTGTAGTGAAATATTTTCAGTAAAACTGATTTATGTATTTCTCACATTATACTCACATTGCCTTGTTGTTTGGGGAGGATTTTTGTCCAGAGTATGAGTCAAACCTTAGACAGACGCTGCCGTTCGGTGTCATCTGAGCATGGGGAAAAAAAAATCTTTTTTAAAGCCATATAGGGAGATGGATACCATGGATAGTGCTGCTGCGAGGCAGATTTTGGTCTGGACCACTGCCTGTGTGGAGCTGCTCCAACAACAGTTGGTTGAGATAGATGAGAGGTCATCTGATACATATATGTGGTGGTTAAAAAGTAACAAAAATAGCATCTTACATACTGAAATACATTCTGTAGGTTGCAAGTGAGAGTTTTCTTTAATAATTCAACAATTGTCAGTTTCATGCCAGTCAGCAGCAGCACTGAAAAAAGCCCTGGTTGTAGCAGGCACTGTGTACTTCTACTTAAACAGCTGCGCGTGTGCTGTTTATGACTTTTATCCTGTTTTTCAAACTCCTGGAGCTGCTGCTGTAAACAGAAAATGCATAAGCTTCTGTGTACTTTCTGTTCACTTCTAGTTCTAGAGAAAGCCCTCTAAGAACTCGTGGAAAACTACAAGTGCAGGATGCAGAATATGATATGACTATATAATATAAATATTTCCCCAACAAACAGAGAGGTTGTCTTGTTTTGGACTGCTAAAACACATCTCACTTTTACCAAACTACGGCCGACCGGGCCCCTCCTCCAGGCCTCAGTGATCCTCCTCAGGGAGTGTTAGTGATGACCTCATTTATTCCAGGCTAGCCCTCCTCCTTCTCTTCCTCCTCCCTTTCTCTCTTCCCTCTTTCTAGCCTCCTAATGAGAACAAGATGACAACTTTATACCAGAATCAGATGGGTGACACAGAATTTTTCTGAGCAAGTCTTCCTGCATGAGTCGAGGGTAGGAGGGTAGGAGGGAGAGGAGGGGGTGGACGCAGAGAGAGCAATCAACTCTAGAAATGCTATGCATGAATATATGGAAGTGACTGCCTTTGTCAAAAAGTTAATATAGTATCTTAACTATTTTCAGTTGCGTGTAAGTGTCAAAATGTTTTTTTCGCATTCGTGTTGAGGGGAGTAGACACACAAAAAGTAGAGTTTGAGTGATAGTTTATTGCTGACAGATGCCAGAATTAATATTCAGAGTAAATAAAATGATTTTATACTGGCCAGTACATACAAACATATACATTTAGTATAATACAGACTGTATATTGAGCCATTGTAACACATGCACAGCAGCCCTGAACTCATCTCGACGTCACCCGACAGAGGCGCCAGTGTCTGGCGCAGTCATACGCATGTTTATTTAACCTGCCTGCTCCATTCTGAAGACTGATGTGCAAATAATGCAGCTAAAGGTCCAGTACATAATCGCATGTGTTATTTCTCTGATTGCATTATTGCAGGGTCTTTACCTTACAATATAAAGCGCCTTGGAGCGACTGTTGCAGTGATTTGGCGCTACATATAGATAAAATACCAAACACAAGCCCACATGCTCAGGCACGACGAAGAACCAGTGTTTATGTTCTCTGCTGACGTTATGATGAAATCTGATTTATGGTTCCTTCATAATTACGTTATGACTCCAGAAAGATCCGAGTCAGATTCTTCACTATGATGAATGTGATGTTAACATCGATCCGATTACCTATTTTGGAGGAGTCTTGTCAAAACAGTCGTGCCCAACCTCGCCTTGTCGTTCCACGTGAAGCAACACGAAGCTTTTATGAAATTAATTTACGCGTACTTGCTAGATTGATGACATCCACTTGGCTTGCCATCAGTGCGGAGTTTAGCATGTTTGTCTTAACAAGCACTTACTCTCTCCCTCTTTGTAAATCGTTTAAGCTCGTTGTTTGGAGCGCGTTTAATAGCCGTAGCAGACGTACTTGTTTAAACAGAAGAAATGTTGCAAATCTTAGAGAGCTGTTTAAACTTCGGAGGTGTGTTTCCGCTGCTGTGCCTGGTCATGTTTCAAACAGCCCACCTCTTGTGTTCTGCAGAGAGTGGCTTCACTCACCCGACAGATGAAAACAGCCTTATGGGAGCGACTCGTGACTAGGGATGGGTATCGTTTAGGTTTTATCCGATACCGGTGCCAAACCGGTACTTTTGAAACGGTGCCGGTGCTTAAACGGTGCCTGAACCGGTGCTTAAAGAATGGAGAACACAAACTTTGTCCAAAAACCTCTCATGTTCAGCTGTTTTTTTTTTGTAAAAAGATAACAATGTTAGCCTTTTCTGCAGCTATAGGGCATATATGGTCTCACTCTATCAAACAAGAAGACAGCCGCATGTAACTACGACGGTGTTTGCTAGTTCACCTTACATGCATTAATGTAATAATGTGGTTAGCGTACTCAACGTTAATTACACACAAACAACATGAAGCTACTCACGCAGAGGAGAACGGCTGCTGCTGCCATCATCATCCGTCATCATTTCTGCTACACTGACAGGGCTAGGGGCCAGGACTCTACTCTTCGGGTTTTTGGGGATGTTGCTAACTTGGTAACAGGCACCACGGGTCCGTAGATAATCCGCCACCAAACACGGCGCATTTCTCGGCTTTAAAACCCCCCCGCTATGCGTCGCCAGGTGTTTCATCAGATTTGAGGTGTTACCTCCTTTGACAGTATCACAGTATCAGCTTAAAGCACTTGTTGCAGGCTGATGAGTTTGCATCTTTTGCTGTGGAGTACAGCCAGACTTTTGACCGCCGCCTTGGGCATTTTTAATCTGTAGCTCTGCTCTAAAAGAACGCACGTACCTGGCCCGCCTACTATCCTCGGAAAGGTAAAATGATTGGCTAGAATCCAAAGTGTATGAGATTTCAAGAAAAATAAAGCACCGAAATGTGCGCTGCTTTTTGGTCTGGTTACTACCGTTTATGTCGGAACCGGTGCCATAATGGCACCGGATACCAGTACCCATCCCTACTCGTGAGACTCTTGGTTGCGCAAATTTATGAATTTAGATTTTCTTGACCATAATTGAATTTTTTAGGAAGTGTAGGCAATCTTTAAGCCTATATCAGTGAAATGTAGGCTTTTTCTGCATACTGCCTTTGAACTGGTCTGTATAGTGTAGAAATCATATAGGTATACTGTCTTGGTTGGTATACAGTTCTGTCTTTGTGCTTCCCAATGAAAATCAGCATAAGACTCTTTGATGTTGCGATGAATTTGTGACTTCTTCTTAGGTCTTCCTGCTTTAATTAGCTACAGTATGCTGGCATTGATGCCACACATTTAATAGCCTATTACCTCTAAATCAGGGCGACAGACTGGCAACCTGTCCGGAGTCTACCCTGCCTCTCGCCCTGTGACAGCTGGGATAGGCTCCAGCCCCAACGACCCCGACAAGGATAAGCAGAAAAGGACGGATGGATGGAATTACCTCTAGATAAAGAAGTGAAACTGAACATTTTAAACATATATTTTTGCTGAATGGAGTCAAATGTGTGCATGCAGAGTGTCAGTATATGATGCAAGTAAATAAAATCACTTGTCTTCTTTTCTCTTTCAAGTTATCCATTCGCGACATTCTTACTGTGCATGTTTATATTGCGAACATGATTAAAAATAAATAGGATTTATGTGTCACAGTGAACTTAGCTGACCTATTGTTGCTGTTATGGACTCATTATATCATTAAAAAAAGGTTACACTGCCTACGAGCTGCAATAATTGGTGGTGTGTGAAAACCATGGTCACAATTTCTTCTATAATTAACACCAGATTGCAGATTGCTTCATCATAAATTTGTAAGATTGGACAGAAAAACTGTTTAAATAAGATTCTTCTATACCTCCTATGCCCCATAATAGCCTGTGTATTATTCACAGTGCTGTGTGGAATGATTACTCACCCACACTTAAGCAGTCTCAGCACTTCACCTTGAGTAACTGTCACCCACACGAATCCTAAGTAATGATTGCTCAAGTGTGTTTGTGTGTGCATGCATATGTGCGTAGACTTCCTGCATGTTAAGTGCATTTGCACCCTGTGCATTGTGTCTTATGCGTTCATCTTTTGTACTGCGGGTCCTTCAGCATAATTGCAGGTTAGCAGTGAGGTAACCGTCGCAGGCTGTCATCTCCTTCTGTGGTAACAGTGTGGTGAGTCTTCGCTTCCCTGCCTCGCTCTGTGTCTGATACGGTCGGAGACCAGAGGACCGACAACACCGCCTGAGCTCGACAACACCGTACATGGACATGGAGAAATAAATCCATGTCACGCTGAAGAGTGTAGAAAAAAATCCAGTCGCTTTAAAAAGTAGTTTATTACAATCTCAGTCAGTCTATTACTGAGCTCTTAAAGATTCATTACACATAAACGCTACTCTCTGTCGTCATGGTGATAAAGTGAAATTGGATTGAAAACTCTAAACTGAGAAAACGGAGCCATTGTAACGATATACACTGTTTTTGAAGCTAAAAATGGTACTACATGAAAGAAAATACATTCACCTCTATTTATATTTAACACATCGGTTCACATCTGGCATAAATACCTCGTGTATTCACTTAATTGTATCATCTCATTTTAGCACAGCTTTAATTCAGCGGCCCGTACCAGTATTAGTTCAGTGCTACCAACCAGCATTGCAAGCTCATTTAAACTTGGCACAGGGAGCTTTCAGCATGGCAACTAAACACTGATGAAACTAAAATAAGAGTGATGAGCTGAGGTGTTTTAGCAGGGCACAGACATGATTCTGGGGTGTGGATGGTCACCCAGAAATCCTAATATTCAAACATCCTTTGCATGACTGCTGCTGTTCAATTTATTTCTGGTTTTTCTCACTTTGTGTTAAATTGATGGCGATGTAGTTCACATGACCCCCTGTGAGAAAAGTCAGACTTTATGGATTTTTGTTTAGAATAGTTGAATAAGAACTATGCTTTTATAGCAAAAAGATACAAAACATTAACTACTCAGTTTACTCAAAAGATTTGAACAGAAGGCAGCAGCTGCCAAAAAGAAAAGACTTTTGTTAATCCGTGAATCACACATTTGACTAAAACCTGGTTTTGCTGAATTTGCATTGGCCTTGAGTTTTTAATCTTAATTTGTGATAGAAAACTGTCAGGAGGAAACAAAGACTACGCGTAAGGAGTCAACAGGAGTGTTTGGATTACAGCGTCTCACAACAGATGTTTTTGTGTCTCTGTGTTGGCGGTAATGAGATTATGACTCCCCTCGCCCCCTCCTCCCCTCCTTGTCTCCTTTATCTCTGCTCCTCCATCCCCTCTCTTCGCCATCCATCTCTCTCTGCTTTTTCTCCCCTGCCTCAATGCTTGATTTCCTTTTTTGTGTGTGTTTTTTTTTGCTTCCCCACCACAATAGTTTGTTTTTTAGCAAGATATTGTGAAGTATTGAAGTACTGGCTCCATGTTGTACTTAGGTTTTGTGCGGTAATATAGTCCTCGTATAAAAATCTTCAACTATCATGGTTGAGGAAGAGTAAGATTAGGCCTGTCCTGCCATCTAGTGGTGTTGGTGTGTCAGTGCATCTTTCAGTACTTTTGCATAGCTGTGTGCAAATAGAAAAGTATTCTTTAAAGTTGAGTTGGAACAGCAAAAATATAGACATGGTGACTTCTGGTTGTTGCTGCAGAGATGTTTGCTTTGGCTCTGACACAGTTTTAAGACTGTTCACCCTGCAACTGTAACTGACAAGTTTATGAACTTTGTTAGTTTCCTCTTTAAAAGTGGGATCTTGTGCTTTTCCACATTTCATGAGCTTATGTCAGCTTATGTACAAGGAGTCCCTGTGAGCCCAAAGCTCAGGCTTCAGACTGCTCTAAACACTCAGACAGGTTATGTTTTCTACTCTCTGCTCGGTATATCAGTGAAAGCAGATGTTCCAGATGTGGTCCTCTTGAGCATACATTTCAGATGTTCTGGTTATGAGCAGCAGTAAATAAGACCGTGATCTTAAAGGGTGAATGGGCTTAAAAGGGGTGATGTCTTTAAAAAGAGAGGAGCGAAAAAAGAGAAAAGCACAGTGGATAAACTGATGGTCTGGATCAGAGCCTGGTGTCGGATAAATAAGGAGTATTTTGTGCTGTGATTCATGCAAAGCTGCTCAGTCCAAGAGTAAAAATACGCAGGTGTCGATGAGCATAGCAGGTTCTTTTGAAGGATTAAACATGGAGCTCTTCAAGCTCTTTAAAAATGACTGCGAGCTTCTTGTTGTCAGTGTTTCAGGATCGGCCATTCTACCAAAATAACTGCTAACAACAGCCTCTGAGCCACAGAAGCAACAGTGGGAGACCACAGAGACAAACATAGACAGTGATGCTGTGATCGTCTGACCCTGTGGGGGCTCTTTTATTTTGTTGGTCAGGGTCTGGTGGCGAGGGTTGTTTCAGTGACCAGTGGAGGTCATACATGCAGAGTGCAGATTTTGTGCAGAAACTCATTTTTCAAAACTGAGTCACGTAGTTTTTCCTCATTTTTAACAAAAAATTGCAACGTGTGGGGGCAGCTCAGCTCGTTTTTCCACTGAAGTTTCTCACCGCTTTCAGGAATCTCTGCAGAGATATTTACTGGTGCATGATCCCACGATGCACCTGGCTTAAATTAACATGAGTGTTTCCTGTTGTTTTTATGCATTAATTGTTTCCTCTGCTTCTTTTCCTTTGTCTGTTTCCTTTGTCTGCCTGGTTTAGATATTAAAACTGACAAACACACACTGGGTAGGGTCCAAGCCTAGAGGGCAAAAATTTTAGCCCCCCCCCGCTTAAACATTCAAACTGTTGAAGTCACCGAGTTAAGAAACCGCTTAATTGCATTATGTATCAGTCACACAACAGATTCAGCAGATCAGTGCCCACAATGACTACACTGGAGCACAACGCACAAACATAGAAATACTATAAAACCCAGCATGAAAAATTCAGTACTTTATTTACTTTTAACAGGTTGTTTTAAACAACTGCTGCTGGAAGTTCGCACAAAGGAAAGCAACAAACTCATTTAAATATTTTCACGTCTCCTTGTAGCAAAATATGCAAACGTCTGCTTTTTTTTTTTTTTATTCGTGGTTATTAAAAATGTAGAACTGCTATTCGGCTTATTTTATCTTTCTTAGACATTTTTCTTTGACTCTTACTTTTCTGTGTTAACTCACTCCCTCACTCGTACGTAGACTCTGCCAGAGCGGTTCTCACCACGGTGACTCAGCCAGCCCAGCTGTGGTCTGTGGGAACAGGCTGCACAGTCAGGAAGTGGTGTGGGACTATTTCTGCGTGTTGTGTCTGCATTATGTCTATAGTTGACATGGATCTGAAAAGAGCCCCAAGGGTTTTTCTAATAGTTCATCACTTGTATATGTGGGATTTCCAGCCAAAATCTTAAATGTACTTATCAGAATCCTGTGAATTTAATCCAGAATATTCTAAGTATCGGGTAATGTAACAACTTATTGTCACAAATATCAGAATATGTAGGATTAAATGAATCCATCCTGCATATTATATAAATTATATAATAATTTTCGTATAGTTTTTAGTAGGTGGTTATTTCTGTGTTCTTATATAGGCTGTAACTGCACTAAGATCTCAAAGACCCAGTCTGTCCTGTAGTACTTTCTAATTGCACCAGCAGGGGGCAGTGTGGGTTTAGGTTTAACCAGGCTGAGGTTGTGGACTTTGTGCTGCTTGCAGAGGGGGTAGAGCAGGAGTAATTGTGTCTCTTAAAGCTGTGAGGCCTTGCGTCACGCTCCCCCGGGTGTTTTCTGTGCCTGCTGGGACTGTAGTTACTGTTATGATGCTTGTAGAAGGTTCTTTTAGAGTGTTTGTGGGGGATGGCAGGAAATAGGTGATTTTATGTCTTACTTACACTAATACTGAATGCCCACAATTCTCTGGCTCTGTGGCAGAGGTCAGTAGAGGATGTAGCATACGATCGATAACACACAGGGCATTCATCTTGCAGTATTAACTGTAAGGTTTCTGTTATATCCTCATACAAATCTCTCACGACACGTTTTTGAAACGCGTAACACAAATTGACATTTTCAAAATATTCCCCTGATCTTGCAACCTCCACCTTTAACGACCAACAGTCATCATTTCCTCCCTTTTTTCACCAAAGGGCAACTATAAATTTTTAATTCCTACTGCAGGAAGTGGCAGAAAGCAGGCAGGAAGTGAGTGTTGGGGGAAATAAACAGGATGTTGTGATGTGATCGGCACTGTTTGTGTAGTCACTTCCAGCATCCGCGCTTTGATGGTCGTCAGGAATAAATCAGAGTGAGAAAATAAATTGTTTTCTCTCATCTGTAGGCACAGACTCGACTTGAATAGAAATATTCTGTGAAAGATTGCCATTGATCTTCCCATTGTAGCTGGAATGTTCCATTTAAAATGACATGCAATGAATTGAGCACGTTCCTTGATTGTTTGTTGTTTTGCATCTGGGGTCCCATTTTATTTTGCAGCGTATTTTAGTTTAGTCATTAAAATCTTTTGAAAGCATTCCCATTCTCACAGTGTTGGTCACCATACATGACTATGGGAGGTTTGCTGCCCTTATGTTAAAATTAAGAAAGCAATACAATAATAAACTGTGAAGTGTGCACAGAAGTTCTAGTAAACATTTATATTATTTGTACAGTTTGTACAGTTTCCTGCAAGTGCAGTACATACCTTCACTCAAAATATAGACTTCCTTTAAGCAGCTAATTCCAATGCCAGAACAGCGTGAAGCACGGGAAAACCTTCTTCTCACAACAAACTCATTAACCTCTAAGAGTCAGAGTTCTTTCAAATGGACTCGGCACTTCATCTCACCTGTCAGCACTTCATCCTCCTATTGTTACACTAAAGACAACCCAAACACAGCACTGCTACTCCAGAAGAGCCATATAATGGTTTGCATGTTGTCAGGGTTTTCAGTAGCAGTTCCTGTTGTTTGCACTTCTGCACTGATCTGTGTCCTGATGAGATGGTCGTAGATTTGTCAGGTAAAAAAAAAAAGAGCCTTGATGTTGCACGTATACTCACAGAATATGGCCGATAACAACAATTTAACCAATTGATCTCATCTTTTTTTCATAATTCTTTCATTAGATTTTTACTAATCCAATTCTAAATGTATGTCTTGCCAAACAAAGAGGCAATGACAGGTGAAGTGTACAAAACTGCATCCTAGATTGGAAAAATTTAAATGGTGGTGAGGCCAAGGCATATAATCACCAACACTCCAGATCCTAGTCAGATCAAGCACCAGACGAAACCTCAACCACAAAGACCTAACCTGGCAACTGCAGCATATAAAAAGGACCTTTCAACATCCCAGTGCCGGACACTACAGGGCAACCTTAGAGGTCCTGTGTTGATAGCCCAAGGTCAGAGCTGTCGTAGCAGCACAAGGGGGACTTCAATAATATTAAGCTGGTGGGGGGAAAAGAATGTACATATTGGACTAAACAGAAACAACAGCATGAAAACCTAAAATCAAGAAGTTTACTATTTTTGGCATCATCCTAGCACAAGTGACAACCTTATAAAAAATAAATAAATAAAAGTGAAGCCAGTGCAAAGGCTTAAGTTAAAAATGTTTTGATGGTACAAAGAATAGCTTTGGACTGCTAGGCTGCTAACACACTATTGATACTCCCACAACTGGATTTTGTTAAGGCCTAAATTATGCACTGCTGACACCTTTGCCGATTGTAGCCAAACGCTGTCTGCTTGGCTTCACCTCTGCTAGTTCAGTCAATGAACTGGACCTCTGAACCGTGGACCATGTTAGCCTTTAGAACACCCTTAACCTGTAATCACTCAAGTGCCATACAGGCCATTCCATTCCACCTTAATACCACCTTAATGATGTGTCCTGAAGACTTTTGGAGTAATTAAAGTAGTTTGTCAAAAACATGAGCAAACGGTCTGTGTTTCTGAGATCACTGAATGATGAAACCTGAAGAAATGCATTTTATCAATGGGGTTTTTTGTGCAGTCTACACAATTCAGGCAAAACTGTTGCGTCAGTACGTGATAAGTGGACTCCAGTGCAATTGAGCAGATCTGCTGGTGTCTTCACATATTTACATCTGCCACAAAAGACTTTTCTCAGAATGGCGTGAGCAGCATTTTGCCTGATAGGCTGTGTAAACAGATGGCCACATTATCGGGAGCTGCAGGTTGAGGGGCTGCCGGATGTGATGGAGTGCCCTGATATCCTGCCATTCGTTTATTCCTTCATTCACAAACTCTGGCATGTGGGGATAGAGGCCAGTGCCTCTTTGCTCTCAGCGCATGTTAAATCCATTACGGCTAATCAACAAGTGCCAAGTTCACCCCGGCTTGTCTGGAGAAGCATATGTGTGTGTGCGTGCATGCTCTTCTTTCTTTTTTTGATCTCAGGGACTCTACGTGAGTGTTAAGTAAGCAGATTCTTGACTTGCGGCCAGCCGCGCTACTTTCTGGCTGTTTTTATCAGATCTAAACACCACTTCTGAACGCTCCGGTCAGCAGTTGACCCAAGTGGGAAGACATCCTGTTATCGTCTGATATATGAAGTGACTAAAGTGTGGGAAGGATGTAAAGTATGTGTTTGTGGTGTAATGGCTCCTTTTGTATTGTGTCATTTCTGGCCTTTAACAGACTTTGCCATTAATTAAGCAGATTTTGGACCTATTGATTTGAATCACATGTGTTTTACATTTTTTCTACCATTCTGGTAGAATTTGTTCTTAGTGAGTCTAAAAGCAAAATTTAAACCATACACCAAAAAAACTAAACAAAACTAAAAACTGCAGACTTGATGGTTTTTGCAAGCAGCAACCATGATTCAGCCAAAACTTCCAAAAGCTAATCAAAAATAATTGCTACACAGTCAGCAAAAATGTAACGCATACATGATTTGTAGCCATGGTGCTTGCACACACAACTGTTGGGGCCTATGAACCAAATGGCTGCTATGTCTGCAGACTGTGGTAAACCTCCAGGGTACAGTCATGTAGGAAAGTGATTGTGCATCCAAAAAAAAAAAACTTTACTATTTCCAAAGTCACAAGGGACTGCGGTTTAGGCAAACGATTTCCAGATGTATTTCCAAAAAGACATTTTTACAAGTCAGATATTACAGGAAATATTTAGTTCTGAAGTTCCAAACTAAGAGGTTTGATTCATCTGTCACTGAAAGTTCAACGCTTGGTCCCCAAAGTCATTTTTAAAAGAATAATAATTGAGTCAGGACCCATGTGATGAACAAGAACTCTCTACCGTCTCAGTAACTGTTAACCTCATCCCAAACATTTGGTTGCTATAACAGAGACAGCCATGAAGACGATGCAAACACAGGCGCACGCACACACACAGAAACACATTTTTAATCCGCTCGGTTGCCATAACAGAGACGCTGATAAGTCTGACTTTGGCTCCTGGAGCTCTCGGAGGACGAGCGGCAGTAGAATCGTCTGTGAATGTGAGATGCGGATCTGCGGTGTTGGTTCGCATTAGGCTCAAACTCACTATCTGGTACACGCTCGTGACCCTCCTTGTGTCCCGCAGCACAGAACCATATGGAAACTTCAGCAATTTGATAAGAGTAAAGCTCATCATTCATCAATATGCAGCATATTGGCACTAACCATGTTAGACATGTGGGACATGGAAATTTCATCTCTGTAAAGTAATGGTATATTTGTTGTTTGATGCAGTCAGCATCTGCATAGTTATTAACAACAACTAATATTATGAAACTGTTACCAGTTAAAATGGATTTCATGAACAACACAACGGATTCCACGATGGTTTCCGAGTATTATAGCAAGGTATTTAAACTGTCAGTAGGCAACATGTTTGTTATGGGATTGCACACAGGTGAGTGTGAAAGGTTTGTGGATGTTGCCACAGAGCCCTCGAATGGCAAAGTCTGACCTTGCAAACCCTCGTGCATATCAAATGCATCCAGATGTTGAGACCGCATAAGAGGCTTTCTGAAAACAGCAGTGGTGAAATCACTGCCAATGTAAATGTCAGATTGACAGATTTTCATTAAGGCCACAGTGTCCAGTGAAAATGCTTGCAGATGTGTGTAAAGGGTCTGTGGAACGAAAGTAGAATCTGATGATAGTTAGCTTTAACTCTGCAGTCATCTTAAACTTACATTTTATGTGAGATAGTGTAATGGCAAAGTCAGCGTCCCCCTGCTTCTTTATTTTTGTTCCAAATGCAACCTCGCTGCAGGCTGCTGCAGTATAGAGTTAGCAGCAGAAATGGCCGTCATGTCCCCGGGGCTTTGGTGTAAATGAGATTTGCTGGCGGGATGATTCGGTCTGAGGCAGGGCTGGAGATGGACCTTTATGAAATAACCCTCGCAATCTCTCACAGAACAGCAGGGGAGAGAGCAGACACACATGAGCACAGCGATGTACTTAAATAAAAAAAATAAAAACGTGTGTGGACACAGTGTCAGAACATAGACCGGATTATATTTGGCATACGGTCATGCACAGAGATACACACATAAGCCTTCTTTGGAAATACTTTGACTTCAACACCTAAAGTTCAAATAAGAGAACGTTATCAGTGCCTTATGCAGACTTTATTATTTTAATATACAGAGCCTGTAATTATCTTCATTAACACCTCTTTAACCTTTATCTGCGTGACTACAGTGTGACTACACTGATATGTAGCAACAATAATTGCAATTCAATACAGGATCCACACAGCTGCGCCCTACATTTGAAACTGTTACCCTCTCGCCTGTCATAGAACCAACTGTGTAATTGTGCAGCGTTATTTCAGACACACAAACCACTCAAAAACCAGTCAGACCCCGGGCTGGGGGACTTTTCTGCTGCCATTGCTGTTCCTGAGATGTTTTTGCCCACGCTGTCACAATGAGTTAGAACACACTGTGGCAACTCATAAAAGGCTCCAAATGTCCTGAGTTGGTCTTTGTGAATGTCCTGGTAAATGTGGTCACCAAAGAAATCAACAAACACGGACCCTTTTAATGTTTTCAGGATTAATTTTGAAGGGGGTGAAACATCCCTATTGGTATTAAAGCAGCGGTCCTCAACCTATTTTGCGCCACGGACCCTGCCGCCTTGGAACGGCAATCTTTGCCATGGCTGACGAGCTGCAATACATCTCAGCTGCGGCTCATGAGGCAGACCTGGAGCACAGGAGAGGGAGAAAAAAACTCTCTCACATAGGGAGAGCCACCAGAGGTCAGCGACTGTAACAGTCCGACAATATTTTCACTGATCGGCCTTTAAGGTGTTGCAGATAAATACAACAAAATAAAACCAGTACCGGTACCAAAAAGATTTATTCATAACACATGGGAAAAGGCCCAGGGAAACTGAGTTAACGATAAAAACGATGAAAAATAACAATAAAAACCCTGAAAAATGCAACACCTGAGCCTCAGCTCTCGCGGCGCGGTACGAAACGACTCATGGACCAGCCCGGAGGTTGGTGACCACTGTATTAGAGAATTTTCTAAGGAATTTCTACTAGAGCTCGACTGATATATCAGCAGGGCCGATATTGGCTGTTACCGATATATTGAATGATTGGAAAAATGTTCTAACATGCCCACCAGAGGGCGCTTCTTTGATGGCAACACCATTTGATCTGAACAAAACTGGGCGTGTCACAAACAAGTAATCCATGACTTTTAACAGCGCAGTCATATTAAATTAGTAAGGACTCATAAATAATGTTAAATGCATAATGGGAAATGTGTTTTTATATTTTGTGTCTGAAAGCAAACGGGAAAAATAATTGGCAGACGCGTCAGATTTTAAAAGCACCAAATATCGATCTTAAAAATCCTATATCAGTTTGCCTCTGAATTATACATAGATTTATTCTCCCGTTCCTCGAAATGATCCTGTTTCTTTATAGTCTCGTGGGAGTTTAAAAAATGTTCCTGGCTTTACTACTTTTCCGGTGATGGGAAATCATCTCATTGTACAAGCCGCCTTCAATGTGTTTATATCTCTGTTAGCAGCATCATTTGATGATAGTGTCTTCTATAATAACGGTTATCTGTCAAAGTAAGTGCATTACTGACAGCTAAGCTTATAGAGGAAGCCAGAAAAGCTCTTTGTCTGTCCTGTCCTCTCAAAGTATCAGACTTCACATCCTTTTTTCATGCACGTTGAGGACTAGTGATTTCTGTGACACACTGATTTATATTTTCATTTTGACAAGTTGGGATAGTCTTACTCTGAGCTTTTGTTGACAGCTTATAGCCCCCGTTTTGCTTTTCAAGCACTTCTTTGACCTTAGAACCAAGTCTTGGCATCTTTCCTTGCTACCTTCTCATTTTGTGTTTCAGATCCTCATTTATGTTCCCAAATGCCTCCTTTTTCCTTAACCTCCTTCCTCGTTCTCTTTCTGTCCAACCACCTCTCTCCCTCCTCTCCCCTTCACTCTCCTCACCCCTCCTCTTCTTGTCACGGTAATTGGCTCAGAAAAATTATGCAGACTTATTTTAGCCCTCTCTGAAATCTCTTTGCTTGGCTCACGCAAGATTAATTGCCTAGTAGAGAAGCAGAGCGGCACTTGTTGTCCGTTTGGTTGAATTAACATTAAAACAGAGCCCCGGTGCAGTTGTCTTTGAACCGGAGCCACTGAGAGCTCCATCTCTCTGCACGCCTGTTTCTTTTTCTCTTCCTGTCCATCTCTTCCGCTTGTTTTCTGCCTGCCTTTCTGTCTTAAACTCCTCAGTACCACCCAGGCCTTCGCCCATCATGGGAATTTTAGCCTTTGATACTGTGCAACTGGGAATAGGTTGAACTTTTGGTCTGACAGGGCTGTTCAAGACCAATCTAGACCAAATCTGTCTCAGATCAGCCAGAGAGAAAGCTTTTTATGGGAGATGATGAAGATGATGCAATTATTCCATAACAGTTGTAAATGGACTTTGTATGAGTATTAACTCAGTCATGGGAACTTATTTCTGAAGCTTTTTCAGGGAATTGAGGTAAGACACAAGGATGCAGAAGTCCAACTTGGCCCATATAAGGAGATTGTGAGTGGCAATGTTTGCAAATGAATTCACGTCCATAAATATCACCATGTTTTCTTTCTTTGCTTAGTCAAACTTGGACGTGCACACACAACCTTGGATTTTGCAAAGATGTGTGTTAGGAATCGCACGGTGAAACTGTGTGTTTCCATGTCTAGTCAGAGTGCACCTTCTGCTTCAGGGTTGGTGATGAATTGCACGGGCTTATCTGTCATGCATGACTAGTGTACCGAGTTCAGAATACCAAGTAGATCCATCCAACATATACCCTCAATATTCAGGAGCACAGAGAGAAAACTACATCAGATGCTAAAAATGAGTTTCTTTATGGATTATTTTTTTATCAACAACTTTTTATCTCATGTCAAGAAAGCTCTCGCGCATATATTGGATTTACCTTGGGAATGCCAGTTGGACATGCCTGAAATGCCTCATCATTTTAGTCAAACACCTGCACCACACACTTGGTTCCTTTCAGTACAGATGAGTAACAGCTCTACCCCGAGCTTCTTCCAAATAACCAGGCTGCTCACCCTGAAGGTGAGGAAGCTCATTTTCATTGTGATTTTATTCTTCTCCTTCACAATCCACAGTTCATGGGAAGGTCAAGCAGTCAATTGATAGCTTTGAATTCACGCTTGGCTCTTTTTACAACAGCTGACCAGCACATCTTTGACATCACTGCACTTGCACTTTGATCTTTCTACAGAAAACAAATAAGTCATTAAAAAAAAAAATTTTTTTGCTCAGAAGTTAAACTGGATTAAAAGCAGCATTTTATGTGTTTTAAGTCATTCATTGAGTGTTTTCACTTTAAAGGGAGGGTAAATAGAAAATTCATACTCGTCTTTTATACTAATCTTTTTTGGGGAAAGGCTGAAACGAGGTCTCAGGGTGTTTCATTCACAATTTAGCATTTCTCAGAAACTGAGTGCTTTCGAACCCACATAGCCCATCTTTCCCTTGCAGTGTACATCATTTATAAACCTAGAAATGCTGCTTAAATCATCTGGCTCTGCTCGGGCCAATCACAGATCTCCTTAAATGTTTCGTACGCAATAACATTTTCAAAAATATAGACTACAGACAGCTTCTTAAATAGCTTTATTCAGCTTTATGCCTTGAAAGTTGAAATTCAACAGTTGTACTAAGAGTGTGACATATATTTGGATATAACTCTGAATATAACCTCAGTACATTTCCCATAAAATCAAATGTGACTATTTCAGCTTATGACCTGTACCATTTACTCTGTAGTGTTATGCATCCCTAATGTTTCAAGGGACGTACACCACAGTGGAAATAGCAGAGGATGGTGTGCAGTGGTGAAGTGTCAGCTCAGGTGTTGTTACTAATAAAGAAAAAAGATGTCTTTACTTGCTGCCTCTGTAGGAATAAAGGGAAGACAACAAAGTGTGATCCATAAAGGTGACGTGAGGAGTGACCGCCTTTGTTTGCAGCATTTCTTCAGCATGGATGAAGGATAAATGTAGTGAATGAGAGGCTTCTGCTGTTGCTCCCATTATTTTGTTTTCTGTAGACATTTTTCTGTCAGCCACGCAGCGTCTTTTCCACGGAGATCAGAGTCAGACAAGACGGGATCGCACGCTCTCTCTAATCCCCTCATGCGCCTTAATGCAACAGAAACGTGTCATTGCTGAGCTGTCACCAACATCCTTTTGTTCACACAGCAAATTAGCCCATTTGCTTGCTCTTCCCTTACGGCTTTGCCTCCTACAATGGCCATTGTGTAAGGTATCGTTGTCAGGTTTCTGCTGTCTGTGCGAGACTGAAAGTGCTTATTTCAACAACAAGGGCGGCGTAGTCGGCCCCACTCTCCTATTCCCTTGGTATTCGGTTAAGTATCAGTGTCTTTTAGGACAAGCATTACTTTGCAGAGAGTGGGATAATGTACTTTTTATTCCCTAAGTGGTATGGAAAGCATGGGATACTGGAGAAAAATGTTATATTAAATGGGAATCTGCTGTTTAGGTACCGTTAAAGTCAAGAGGATTGCTTTCAGATGCATATTTAACCTCTCACACTTGAACTGCACAACACTTTCTTAATGGTGAAATCAAATCTCCTCAAACCACAGTTAAAACTTGTATTTAAGTAGCGCACCGTCACGTCTCGCATCACAAGGTTTGTTTTGTTGTGAGGGGAAAAAATGCCAGACAAGTGTTGACGTATTTCAGTTTGGTCTTTTTACTTGTAAATTAAATCATTAGAATGGGGGAGGGAAAAAGAGTAGACTGTTTGGCACCCACTGGTTTTTGTATGGAAACAATGCATTTGTTGTTTGGCGATTTGATATTGTGTAACGTATAATTAGGTTTGAAGCCTGCGGGGGGAGATTAGTTCACACAGCACGAATGAAATCCTGGCCAATAAAAGCTGATGTTGTCTGAAATATCTCTTGGCTCTCTCTTAGTGAACTGTAGGAATCGGGGGGGGGAGTTGCAGAATTGCACCCCAAACATGTGAAAGTGTCAAACACCTTGTTGTTGCTTTAAGTTAACTAATAGTGTAGATGAAAGGTCTTGAGGTGTGTTATAAGAGGTGCACTGGCTTACTGAAGAAACTCATTTGTATTTTTTCTCTTTTTTTTTTTTCATGTTCATGTTTTTCTTTCAATCTCTTCTCGACTTTCATCCATGCAGGTAAGTCGTTCTCTGTTCTTTAAACTGTTGTTCCAGTTCACCTGTAAGTCCTCTGAATCTTCCCACAACAGTCCACTGAAACCTGCTGCATGCGGGATTCAGTGTACATTATAAGTTCTGTCAAAAATATCATCCTAATACTGCGCTTTATTGTCTGAGACAGTGTGTTAGTTTGGGGGGGATTTATGCAAAAGGAAACACTGAAAGTTGGGTCACTTTCTGAACAACACATGGAGCAGCAAGTTATGGCTGCACACTTATTAAAAAGTAATGCGCTTCATTTTGCAGGCTTGTAAAATAAATAAAATCCGTAGAACAATCTATTTTACAAGAAATAAAGTTTCCCACTTGGCTGTCATAGCTCCCTCAAGTAGTTGCACAGTTCTCAGAAAAATGTATGGGGTTTTTAAATAGATCAGTGATGCGAACAGTGTGACTCGCATTGAGCTATAATATATTAACTTGGAGCCTTTGTCAGAAACCCAGATTTTTATAAATCCAAGCTTTAGACTAGTGCCGTTCCCAGAACAGCGGGATAAATATGTAGAGTGAAAAGTGAAAAAATTGCACTTTCATCATTTGTGTGCCCTTGAGCAAGACCCTTAATCAACCGCCTGCTCAGCAGAGCTGCTCAGGTCTTACTGTGGTTACACTGGACACCTGAGTGGACGGAGCGCTCCTAAATTAAGCATTGTGTTTTTGGGAAAACAGTTTATATTCCAGTATGTTACTCATGTGAGTACATTATATCAATATGTGGAAAGATACAAAAAAAACATGACGCACATTTAGTTAAATTTTATAAAGCAAGATCTATATGTATAGCATTAATCCATAAATGTACATATACATAAGAATAAAAGCTAGTAGCAGTATGCTAAGCATTGTTTCGTTTATTTCTTTTTTTAACTTGATGATTTTTGCCGCACAGGGTCAAATATTACTTTAAACCTTCGGCCGGCGTCACAAAGATCCAATAAAGGTGATCTTGGACATCGGCGGCCATGACACAGTGGCCTTATTTTAGAGCAGGGGTAGGCAACTCCAGGCCTGGAGTGCCGGTGCCCTGCAGGTTTTGGATATCACCCTGCGTCAACACACCTGAATCAAATGATTGTTATTACCAGGCCTCTGGAGAACCTCGACACATGTTAAGGAGGTCATTTAGCCATTTAAATCAGCTGTGTTGGCTCAAGCACGCATCTAAAACCTGTAGGACATCGGCACTCGAGGCCTGGAGTTGCCTACCCCTGTTTTTTCGAGGGTGGACAAAAGTTTGGATGTACTTTTTTCCCCCCTGTTGCTTTCAGTTGTTTTTACTTATGTTTTACTTTCACTCACTTGTTCGGTTTATTTACCATAATTAAAGGAAACCAACTCAACATATGGCCTGTCATAACATTAAACCTGCCTGTGGGAAGGAGGCGCTTACTCAGTGTGTTTAAGTGCAACCACAAGGAGTTGGGAGTCAGGTGGGCTAAACTACCTAAACCCTGTACATTGTAGCATCAAAACCAAGGGATGTATTGTGTGTTTATTATCGACACACCTGGCAGTAAATAAACTGGGTGACTTGAGAAGAATTGGAAATAAAATGTCGTAGATCAGAGATAACCTTTGAAAGACACAGAACCTGACTCTGTAGCTCGCTCAGGGTGAAGAAGGTGAAACTAATCAAAGTCACACTTTTAATTAAATCCGGATTTTGCTGGGCAGACATAGAAACTAATAGATAGACAAAGAAGAGCCCTTTCTCCTCCCACCTGAGTGGAGTCTGACTGGCCTAATCCCAGCCCAGGTCTGCTCAGGAGTCTCCGGGGTGCAGGGGGATCTGCTGAAGCTCTCAGTCTTATTGATTTGTGTCATTCCGTCCCAGCTGCGACTTTGATGTGACAGTTTCATTTGAGCTCTGCTTATGGAGCCTTTAATTAGATTTCAGTGCTGGGGCTCCTCTCCTGAGGATGGAGGTGGTGAAAGGCAAAGAGATTTGATGATGGGTTTGGGGAGGTGTATGTGTGTGTCTGAGAAAGAGAGATGAGGAAACTTTGGGTTCTTTTAAGGTAAGAGTTAACTTCTGCGTTGGTGTGTATGCAGGTTAGAACTCATAAATTTGCACAGAGTTAACGTGTGGGGGTGTGTGTTTCCTCCTGAGAGTGAGTGTGGGTGTAAGAGATAGACTCAAGGAAAACCTTGACGTCTGCGCTACCTCGGCCTGGATTAAAGCCTAAACTCGCAGGGCTAATACCACTGCACCTCAAATCCACTGGCTCTTACCTCTGACTTAGCAGAAGCACTTCAAATCTCAAGTGCACTATCTGTGGTAATGGGAAAGCTGCCGCAGCCTGAAATATTCTCTATGCAAACTTTAGGTCTCCCATTGTCAACAGTGGTCATAAAAGCAGTTAGACTGACCCAGAAAGGCCTCCCAAGTGAAATAAAGGTTGAAGCAGTCACTGAGTTGGAGGCTTCTGGCCCTTTTTATGAGCTTTAAGTTGAATTCAGACCAAAGCATGGACGTTTTATAACACACCTAGTATTCATAATACGATACGATATACAATACTATAATACAATTCAGTTGATAATTTATAATTGAAGTTGCTTCTACCTTTACTGACTGGCTCAATAGGTAAAGTGTTTTAAAAGCAAGCAGAAAACATGTAACTTACATTTAACTGTTAGTATTTACGCAATCAAATAAGACAATTAACTGACAAATAAATAAAAACTGTCCTGAAACTAGGACTGCTCGATATAACGATATATATCAGATGACGATATGAAAACATCTATCGTTTCATCTTACACTATTGTTTGTTTTGTGGTGTCGCAAAATAAACTGTTTACGGGAGTATTTTTTCATCGTTTTGATGGTCACTGCAGTGGCTATATTAATCTCTTAAAGTTCTCTCTTTCTCTTATATTTAAAATAACCATACTACGGACGGACAAGCGACTGTTTTTACGCGTTGTCGTTAGCAACAACGACAGTAAACCCAGCGTGTGGCTCTGCGGTTCGCTCGTTTATTTTCCACATAAACCTTTCACAGTAAAGCTGAAGATCCTGTTGAGGTTTTTCAAAATAAACTGAAATGATGACAAAACACATTATTCTCAAATATCAAATTTTAGAATATGCATCAAAAAAATTACCTCAAATAAAAACATGAAGTAACTATAAATGGCGCTTACCGTCACCATGTGGATGCAGGCGCAGAGAATACCAGCATGGCCAGTGAAGATGAGAGGTTCACAGAATGTACAGAACATGTATAATTTTAGTGAGATATATCGTTGTCAGGATAAATGTCTTATATCGGGATATGAGATTTTGGTCATATCGCACAGCCCTACATGAAATGTATTCAATTTGTATAGTATTACTTCAGTTGGTCCAGAACAGAATCTGCTGGACTTTTCTTCATTTTACTCGCAGATGATTTAATTGAGCCTGTGCTGTGCTGTGCTGTGGATTGAGCACTTACCCACTCACAGCTGTACCTTTCTTTTAGCTTAAACAGCTTCCTAGAAATGCACAGTTTTCAGGAAGAAGTAGATGGGAAATATCAAGAGTGCACAAAATCCTTCAAACCCGCCGGAGCCAGTTGCGTATGCATCAAGACTAATCTAGTGTGATCACCATCTTGGAGACTGTTAGTTATGTTAGTCCTGTTCTTCTGTAATGGCACTAATGACTGTAATTTGAGCAAATTGACAAAGCGAAGATAATTCAGATAAGGTCACGGTATTATTTATATATTAATGACCGGTGAATTCCCTTACAAACACACACAAAAATGAGGTTGTGTGTGTGTGTTGGGGGTTGCTAAGGGGCTGTGGGGGTCTCGGGTCTCAGATGAGTGTTAATCCCAGCAGAGTTTATCCTCTCCTATTTCAGTTGTAATATTTCCTAATCCAAATAAGGAGCTTGCGTAATGAAACCATATGAGATGTAATTACTATGAAATGGAGTCAGGTTTTCTGAAAGCATCAGCACAACTATAATTTCTCATTAAACGACCGTCACTCCCGAGGTGCTCCCTTGGCCCTCAATTACAGCAAGGCTTACGAGACCTCCGCCTGGCTGGAGAACGGCTGCGTATGTGGGTCAGTCTTACATCTTGAGGTTTCAAATCCTTGGACAGACATATGTGCGCATAAAGTCGCAGATGCTGTCTAATGACAGGCATGCAGTTTGAAAGTATCCCTAAATCCTCCATAACACAAAGTGTTTCTGCAGATTTTTTTAAGGGCACTAACATGTTTAGTGTTAGCACTTTCATTCCCACCGGGGCTGCTCTTATACAGATCTGGACTTTATTTATGATGGGTTACTGCCCACACAGCTCAGGGGTAATAGTTGTTCTGCAAATATTCTTTTAATGATGTCTTCAGAGATTATATTGGTGTGGGTTTTGGAAATCTACCATGTAGTACTTGCAGGCTGAGAAGCGTCTAATAGCAGTACATTTTAGTAATTATGCTGTATTTTGTTCATATAACAGCACATGGGTGAATTTGATTTGCTGACTTTATGAACAACAGTATGTGTAAGTGTAGCAGAGTGCAACAAATATATTTCTCCATGGACTTGGAGAACAGGTTTGGGGTAAAGTAGCCTGTGTAGGAGCAGGTTAGAAGAAAAAAGGTGCTCATCCAGTCCAGTGTCTCATTACGAAAGGGTCCAGGGTCGTCCCTCGAGTTAACACACTCATGTAAATAATATTGAGTTGGGTTGTGTCTGTACAGTGTAGCGAGGAATGCTCAGACCTCTACATCGGAGAGACCAAACAGCCACTTCATAAACGCACGGCACAGCATAGAAGAGCCACCTCCATGGGACAAGACTCGGCGGTCCATCTGCATCTAAAGGACAAAGGTCACTCTTTCGAGGACGCCAATGTTCACATTTTGGACAGAGAGGACAGATGGTTTGAAAGAAGAGTGAAAGAAGCCATCTATGTCCACTGTGAACAACAGTCTTTGAGCAGAGTCGGTGGTTTATGAAACCAACTGTATGCCATCTATATCCAGTTTTGAGATCCCCTCCCAGACTTCTTAACGCCCACTCACATCCTGGGCCTTTTGACCTCAGGAAATCACATGATAGGGTGGGGCTAGGTATCACAGCAGGTTCACTTTAAACCTTGGCTGATTGTGACCTACACCCACTTTCACACCTTGGCTTGTGTGATTAGGTAGAAGATCATTAGGGGGTTCATGACCCCTTGGGGGGGACACTCCCCTAGGACTTAAATCTGGGACTCTCCACCATTTGACCCTAGAACTGAAGAAGCTTCTCGGATGAGAGGTGAAATGTCTTCAAGCAACTCAAAGAAGTCCAGACGCTTTTCTTTCCAAGCTCCTTAGATTGAGTTGGGTTGCTCCAGTTTAATCTAACAGTCTTTTATTAGGAAGGCAACATCAGGCTAAACTTTGAGATTGTTACAATGTAACAAATAAATATGCCCAGGAATTTCAATATACCGTACAATACGTGCAAGTACAGTAGTGCGACACAGCTGCACAGGACAGTCTTGTAGTCTTTTAGCGACTGAGCGCGAACACAGGCAAACATGAAAAACATCAGTTTAATTCGCAGGCACTGCTGTCATTAATATAAATGGTTCTTCGAGCTAATGCAGAGCTCCTTTTGTTCATTTATTTATCATAATGTTTGAAGTTGTAGAGCCTTTTGATTAAATCTCATGAAGCAAAAGAAAATATTACAATGCTTTTTCACAGCACTGTAAATGAAAACGGAACCAAGATAACCCTTACCCTCTGTTTTCATTATTGATGTAATTTGTTTGCACTGGACTCATTTTGGCTCAGTGAGAGTCATTAGGCTGATGCATACTGATGGTCATGCTAGTTTCTTTTCCCCCTGCTCTCACTAGTGCACCTTCTCACATGGGTGAACGTAATTTTTACCATAATTGCAGTAAAAACTGCCCCCAAAAATCTTACACCCACCAGAAAGGGAGAAAGCAGACGACAAGGGAAGAATTGTCGTTGAAGCTTTTCAGTATTAGACTGCGGTTTTCTGTTACGCAGAAAATTAACATAACATTAAAAAGAGTTCGGACCTCTCCTTTGTGTTTGAGATTTTGGAGCATTTTTACTGTAGATATCTGGAAAAATGTGTGGCCTGCTAGGTGCAGCATGTACAAGAAGTTTACTCTGGTTTTTCAGTGATGGCATTGTGGTATTGCATTTATTGCAGGTATGCATGTCTGTGCATAGATACCGTGCACGGATTCACGTTGATAAACAAGTTAGCTCCAGTGTTGGCTGATGATGTGGCATTTCAACCTCCCATTCACATATGGACAACCCCCAAAAACAATATTTACAAGACTCTAATGCGTTGTCATCGGAAATAGTTGTAGCCCCATTAGTGTGTTAGCTTTATGTGTGAAAAAGTAATTTCCTTTGCTGCTGCCATGCAATGTGTTTGGACTTCTCTTTAGGGTTTTAAAACTTGAAAGGTCTCTTATAAAGTATATGCTTAATACAGCCAATAGAGCCTAACTCTTTTTTTTCTTTTTTCCAAGTGTGTGTGTCTCTTCAACGTCCTTTCTACCATTCAATCTCCCATCAACCCCCTCTCTTTTTCCTCCCTCTGCCTCCCCTCACTTCCCACCTTCTTTACCTCAGCTGATTTATTGCTAAAAAAAGAGTGGGTTCCTCTTTGCTGATGGCTGTTTCATTGTGCAACAGAAAATGCCCCACCACTCGAGCCAGCGTGAGGCTTGCCAGCTGTGTTGCTGCAATCTCACACACACACACACACACACACACACACTGATTTCGGCTCACGCTACACTAACACTTCTCCCAGCACCACTTGTCCAGGCCAAGGGAGTGACAGAATAATTCCCGGCAAAGAGAGAAGGGAAGCTGTCCAGTTCGCTGTGTTCTGAGCATCTCAGCCAGGCTCTGTGAAGAAACAGCTTAGTTTAAAGCACCGTCGGCTCCATCGTGAGAGCTTGTGCTATTTCCGACGAGTCTTTCTCATGGACGATTGGTCTCGCCTCTTTCCTCCTTTCACCCACTTCCTCATCATTCTTCTGCTAACCCCATCATCTCCTTGCTCCTTGTCCTTTTCTTATCTGTTCCTTCCTTTTTCTTCCTTTTCTCCCCTATCTAGCTTCTTCCATCCAAACTTATTCTTTTTTCTTTCCTCACACTTCTCTTTTTGTGTTTTGCATCTACATTTTTACATCTTATTCAGCCTTTTTCTTACCCCTTTTTTTAAACTTTGTTTTACCTGAGTCACCTCTGTTTACTTCTCTCTTTTTAGGACACATCCAGTAAGCGTGCTGTCTGTTTCTCATATTACGTAATGGGAGTAAAATGTATAACACGTTTGTTATCCTGAAATAGGCACATGGAGGAAAAATAAGACCTTTGTTCTACACTTTACACATTTTTTTGTCAGCTAAAGGGGAAAGGCTGTTGTTTAAGATGAAGAAATGTGTGTTTTCTCATGAAAATGGAAGCCATCACAGCAAAACATAAACAAGTAATGTCTATTAATGTCTTTCAATTTGAATTTAGACCTTTTTATGTAATCTCAAAGTAGTTGTAAGTAAGTGTAAGTAACTGGTTAGCTGTAAGTGATTGGTGTTTGATTTCTGTAGCCTAGTTCATGAGTTTTTAACTGAAGGTCCAGTCACATGGGCCTAGACTGGTTGATGACCATCTGACAACCACTGTTCATGATGCCAAAAATGAGTATTCCCTGACCAGTTGGTTGCTGGAGGTTGCTTCCAGTCGTTGTGAAATCACTGCTAAAGCACCATCCAGGTGCTGCTAGAGACCTGTTGGTGATCCCTGCAACCACTGGTGTGTAAATATATGCTATAAGTGTGGGAAAAGTGTGTATTCTACAACTGATTAACAAGTGGATGCTAGATGTTTGCTTACTAGGTGATAACAGCAGCAAGCAAGTGGGATACTGTACAGTACCAAACACCTTGCAGTTGCAAGTTGTGGTAGGCTGCGTGGAAGACGCCAACTTGTCTGTAAATATTTGCAAATTACTCACTAAGCAGTAGTGAAACTGAAAAGTGCAACACAGGAAATGGACACCATTTGTTTTCAAAGTAAAATACACTGTTCTTAAAGCAAAGTTTGCGCAGAAGTCAGCGTATTTCATGAAAACCTGGTGACTGTGGCAACCATCTATCAACCAAAGCAACTGCAAGGAGCTGTCTCAGGGACTGTGGGACTGAAACCTAAAATGACCTGTTAGCTTTATGAGTTTATGCTGAGAGCCACATGTTCCTCCCAAGAGCTCTTATTTTCATGTAGATTGTCTTACCTAAAACACACCTATAAACGTAAACGTCCACACACAGACTCAGTATTGCCTGCTACGTGTTGCCTACTAAGTACTGATTACCTCTATGGAAAACAGGTCATTAGCTAAATGGCTAAATATAGCCCTAAGTGTGATTAACAGTGATAGCATGTGATGTATGGTGCTCATTAGTTTGCTAGCTTACAACCCCCTCAACCCAGAACCCATAACCGGCTTGTCCACACACACACACACACACACACACACACACACACACACACACACACACACACACACACACACACACACACACACACACTGATTTTTGTGGCTGTTCAATTAAAGGAGTCCCCGTTTGCTTTTCAACCTCATCTTTATCTCTTTATCTCTCTGTTTGATGGCAGGAGTGGTGATCAATACAGTGTGTCGGTGCTATCTCCGTCACATCACCCAGGTTTCACAAGGATGTTAGGCTGGTGTGTGCTCTGTTCAGTCTTGGTTTTGTACTTAAGTTATTTAGTCTGTGAGTTCCAAAAATTTATGTTGAGCTTAAAAATGGAGTGACCGTTCCTTTAGGCTCACAAAGGTAAGAGCTAAAACAATCAGTCGTGGTTACTTTACAAATATACAACTGGTTCACCAGATACGGTGCACAATATATCAGTGAGCATTGCTGAAGAGACTCACAGATTTTCCTTGTGCTATTTTATATATTTTCTTTTAGCCAGCAGCACTGGCTTGTCTGGGTTGTTTACTCTGGTAACTGAAATGATAGAGACGGTTCACCACACAGTTCGGCCCTGAAGCCGCTGTGTGAAAAACTCTCGATAGCTCACAAGGTTTATTCTGCAGAAACAGCCTCCGAGCTCGGTAGAACTGTGTGGGGATTTCATATCAGAAAACATGATTTCAAGATCCAAACCCTTTTAGTCCTGGACAGCTGATTTTAAAAAAAGTAGGCCAGTTTGGATAAGAATGTTAGTGGGGATTGAATGTTTAGATATCTAACAACTGAATTTATGTATATATTTGTTACAAAATGATTTTATGTTTGAAGAAGTGGTCAGGGCTAGTTTGTACTGCTTCCAGTAATATTGAAATAGAAATGAACTCCTCCTGCAGTCTGTAGTTTACAGTGAACACCAGAATTTGCCTACTGTTAGTGTATATATACCAAACTTGTCAGCATGGTGGTGCAGCCTTACTCTGGGGTCCTCTCACAGTTCTAAGACATGAATGTTAGGAGTTTGTGATTCTAAAGTCGCTGTAAGTGTGAATACAATGTATATAAAGCAGTCATTAAGATGAGTGATAAGTTGATGATGATGGAGATGTTATTTTGTTTTTAGAGCGGGCAGCCTCAATGAGAAACGAAGCTGTGCTCATGCTGATAGACGTATTTTGCTCTACCCATCAAACCAGAGGATATTTAACTCGTACAGAGGTTTCAGTAATGGGTTCAGCGTGCAGTATCAGGTTTTTGGCCATAGGAAATGGTCTGTGTGTTTCTATTCACTCGGCTGTCGTGTGGGTTTTTTTTTTCTTTCTTTCTTTTTGTGCTGTACTAACATCTATCAGCTTTCAGCAGCTTAAATTAAACACACTTCTCACCCAGCTGAATGACTGTCAGCACTCTTATTCAGTGTTGGTTTTTTCTAAAGCTTAGATATCCAGAATAGTCAGTTTAGTTGTCGCAGGTAAGTGAATGAGCAGATGGGGTTCAGTTGAGAACAAGGCTTCTCAAATTTGACAAGAGAAGATGAAACTCCACGGTGGGAGTCGATAGAAAACATCTTTTAATAATAATGGATTGCATTTATATAGCGCTTTTCTAAGCACCCAAAGCGCTTTACAATTCCACTATTCATTCACTCTCACATTCACACACTGGTGGAGGCAAGCTACAGTTGTAGCCACAGCTGCCCTGGGGCAGACTGACAGAAGCGAGGCTGCTATATCGCGCCATCGGCCCCTCTAACCAACACCAGTAGGCGGTAGGGTAAAGTGTCTTGCCCAAGGACACAACGACCAGGACAGAGAGAGCAGGGGGCTCGAACCGGCAACCTTCTGGTTACAGATGAACTTCCCAATCCCCTGAGCCACGGTCGCCCCAATTGCTTTTTAAAGATTTTTGTAAATATAATGAAACCATGTAATTAGTCTATTAGTTGAATTACTTTCATTATTTCGTATAACCAGATTTACATGACGGTAAAAGAATAATACATCAAATAATTGAGTCATAAATAACTGGTTAGTAGGTATTCATTAAGTAATTACTGAAATGAATTTGGAGGGGCAATAATTTTTCACCAAAGTGATTTAAATACAGCAATAAAGAACACACTGATACCGCAGCAGCATCACTGCAGCCACACTGTTTCTCCTCTGAGGTTTGACTAATGGATGGACTCTCCTCTCCAGCAGCCTGGCTAAAATGTCTAAGCCATAGTGGAGAGAACGGGGGGAAGGACGACCAGTAAGTTGCCTCAGTGCAGGTTTAAACCTGAGCCTTTGCAGTAGCCTTATGTGGGTCGCCTGCTTCTATACCTGCTTGGCTTCTATAAACAACAGCATTTGACTCAGGTTAAGGTCTGGACATGACTGGGTCATTGCTAGACCTTGATTCTTTCCTTTTTCACCATCACTGTGCTTGATGGTTGGTGTGAGGTGTTTGTGCTGATACGTTCTTTGGTTTTCACCAAACACTGTGCCTTATGTCCATGCACCTTGACTTTGGTCTTGTCTGTCCAAAGAATACTGTTCCATAAGGCCATAACCTTTCCAAACAAGCCATAGCTGTTGAGTTTTTATCTAACTCTACCCTCATGAACTTTAATATTTTACATGCTGACCGAGGCCTGCAGAGTCTGAGTTGTAGCTCTTGAGTTTTTTCCAGTTTCTCTGAGTATCTCGCAGTCTGCCAGTGGGGTGAATTTGCTGGGATGTCCGCTCCAGGGATAATTAGCAACTGTCTTAAGTGTTTTTCACATGTGAATAATCTTTCTCACTACAGAATAATGGACTCCAAATTGTTTGGAAATGGCCTTATGACCCCTCCCTGATTGATGGGCAGCAACAATTGTTTTCATTGTTGTTAATGTCTTTCCTCCTTTCCATTAAACCTCAATGCTCCAGACCAGCAAACTGCTTTTACAGAGATGGTCCTGTGCTTTCTTCTCACGGTGACATTGTCAGAGCTTGGCAAAGGTTTCAGCCTATGCACTATCTGTATTTGTATACCTATACCTATCTGTATACCTATGCACTAGCAAATAAATGAGACAAATGTCTTCCAAAACCTGTCTTCAAGTTGATATTTAAGAAAAAAAAATAGATATAAGATAAAAGTATATGGCTATGCAAAGTAAATATTTTGCAAGTACTGTTTCCGTCATACATGTGGCCAAAGTTCAGTAGAACTTGAGTTGAGTAAAAAGTGGTGTATAGGGGAGTATCTTTCGGGGAATACGAGTCACAGCTCAGCCCTGCTCTCATTTTGGAGAATGAATTACCTTCAGTGCCTCGCTCCCTCACTCCCTCCTGGCTCTGCCTGATTGCCGTTTTCATTTGTCCGTTTGGCCTCGACTCAGGCTGCACACTGCTTTCCCCCCACATGTTTTCTATTGTCTGGATTAAAGTGAAATGGATAGTAGGTCATCAGTGTGACTGGGATTGTTTCACACTGGTCTGAGCTGTCCCCAATTCTATTACACAGTGATCCTAAATGTGTGCTTTCTCACAAATGAATGTGTTTTTGTGTCAGATCGAGTTTTGAATGAGAAACCGAATGAACGAAAGGGCAGGAAGGTGTTTTTTGGAGTGGATGTTTGAAAGGTTTGGGAAGGTTGGCTCGCACCTGGTCAGTGTCGGGTCTCGTTCCCCTGTGTTTAATACATCTCCTTCTCCTTTGTGTGTTTTTTGTTAAACTCATTGAGGTCAAGGTTACTGCGTGTTCTGCCTGAGCTCGCCCGGTCTCTGTGGGAGTTTGGGGTTGCGCTGCTCGTCTGGCAACCTCAGCTAATCTTAGTCACATCAGTCACACATCCAAACCACTGCCCCTTTGGCTTGTGCTGCTCAGATTAACACTTTTCCACAAAGACTCCCAAAGTAATTGTTGCAACACTCTTCTCTGAGTACAAAAATGAGTCAAATTAAATTAAAAAGCAAGAGAAAGTTTTAAACAATCAGACATCTTGAACTTTACGCTATTTTACGCAGACTTAAGTAATTAAGGATTGCACACTGTCGAGAAAACAAAGTAAAAGTATGTAGGGAAAAGTGACGTTTGGGGGCAGTAAATGTGTTTCGTATTTGTTTCGTTCATAGTGCACGCTTCGAATCTGCTTTACAAAACTTCCTCTAGTCTCTGGGAACTCTTCTCCAGTGATTTCCCACAAAGTCTTAAATTTGTCTTTCTGAAACTTGTAGATGTGAGCGCGTGAGTGGATTAGAGTGATATCTGTGAAGGAGTGTTTCAAAATAACTAAAGGCTTTTATATCCAGCACTTTTTGTATTAACTTCATTGTGAAGTTAGGTCTGAATACACATTTAATGCTCCAAGGACAGCGATGTGTTGAAAGGGAAGCTATAGAAAAACAAGTGTACTCTGATGTCAGTTATATTTTTTTAGAAGAATAGATTTATTACAGACAAAGTGAGATAGGACACTTTGTGATACATGAGACTTTCCACTGTGTTTTAATCTGAGGATGTCGTCTCTGCGTTGATGCACTATTCCTCAATGCTCCTTGTTGAAAGAGCTACAGAAGCTACGTTAGGAGTCTGAGGAGGTTGTAGTTGAGGAAGGCCATCATTTGTGTCGTGTGTGGGAGCTTTGAACAAACCGGAACTGGTTAGGTTTGGACACTATGAGCAGCTTAGTGTTTATATGCGATGCCAAGAGGTTCGTTTACATGCACCCGTACATGACAAGTTAGAAGTGACAGGCTCATCTGTATATTGCCCTAAACTGATTAGTCAGGCACAGATGCTAGATACTAATCAAATTTCAGTTTTGCCTACGATTTTTGCTTCTAGCTATTACGAAAACAACATTTTGGTGAGCTTTCTGCCAACAATATGTATTTGGGGAACGTAAAACCAACAATTTTTATACTGTGAACCCATAATGATAATAAGGGATTCTTATTCTTAACAAGCTTGGAACAGCTAACTCTGTTTGTTGCTCCTGTACAGTTCCCCTGGCACATCCCATCTGCGTCCGCAGACACCCTGTGACGAAGGCAGACCGAACGGCATTTCCCTTTCTGAGAGCATCAAATACACCTCATAATCAGGGCCTAACTCCCTACCAGATTCCCCACCATCGTCATCCTCATTTTCACCCAGTTCTCCCTATTTTCGGTGTTTAATGTCCTGGGAAATAAGACGGTCTTTACTGTTCCAGTTGGTTCTAAAGGTCTCGGATTCGTACCAGAGGCTATATTTTAAGCCCCATGCTTTTCCTGTTGTTAATAAAAGCTGAGGAAAATACCATATATCTTATATATCCTACCAGATATGTGATAATGTACCTTTTTATATGACCTTACCGTACAGCTTTCCACCAGCAGCTACATTAAAAACTTTCACGAACCTCTCAGTTTACAAATCAAACGTCTTCTTTCCCTACTTTTGATAAATCGCTCTCGCCGCCTTCATGTATACGTTAGTGATTTAGCAGAAACCATGTAACCATAACTCTTGTCACAGCACTTTCACCTTTTTTAGGGTTCTAAAGAAAGACATAGTACAGTCAGTTTCCTGCTTTTACCTAATGAACCTGTCAAGAGTCGTGTTCCTCCTGTTTCCCAAACCTCAGATAGATTTCATGAGTGAAAGAAATGGATGTAATGACAAAATAAGTATGTGCTTCATTTTTAAATATTTAAAGTATATATCTATTTTCAAATAAGAAATGATCTAAAGTTCATCTTTTAAAAACTTGGAGTTTTATCATACTGTCATCTGAGGTTTTAAGTTGCAAACATTCTTTAAAACTGATGGTGTGTCTCGTCTTTTCCTGCATTGCTAGATATCTCATTTTGAAACTAAACTCCTCACATAAATACTGTGGTATACTGACCCGGGAGTAACATTGGTCACTGCCTGTCTGCGCCGTGTGGGTTTTGGCTCTGGCGAGCTGATGGTGAGGGCTTTGATGGCTGTTGCTTTTGGGAAAAGGCCTGTTGCAACCTCGCACTTTCGACATAAAGTGTGTAACCAAGAAAATTTGTTCCAGGCTGCTGTTTCTTGACCTGAGAGGAGAGTCGGGACGACATGCTTTGGATTACACAGCTGTGTAGGTGAAAGTTTAGCGGTTACTTCCTTCATTTTGCTGACGGTTTTCCTTTTTGCCCTCTTACTTCCTGGTCATAAACTGGTATAGTGCAAGCCAAAGAACCGAAAGGCTTTGATTCCCAGAATCAGGGTGATCTTTGATGGTGAAGAATAACTCAAAAGAAAATGTTTGAGCTCTTTGATTTTGGCTTGAAATAGCCTTCTACCAATATTTATATCTTAAAATTTCAATTTCTTTCATAAGTTATTACATTTTTAGCCTTTAGCTTCATTCTGGACTGTCAATGCACCAAACCAGCAGAACATAAACACAAACTGGGACCTGTGAAAGTAGATGACTAAAATACCAGGGTCTGCTTGTAATTTGACAAGCAGTGGCCATGCATTAGAGAGTTAACACATAAAGAGATAATTTGTTAAAATGAAAATCACTAATAATAAAAATAATCAGTTTTATCACCATTTTTAATCCCGTCTTTCATTTATCATTTTAGTGACACTGACACATTTGGTATCGCGTCAGGATCCAGCGTCTCGTGATTTGCAGTGTGTATGACAAGCATAATTTCCCCTCTGCTCAAATTATCAGTCGAGCTCACTTTCATTTTATGTGTCTGCGTTTATTGATATATACAGTTTAGATTAAATAAATCTTATGAAAGAACAGAGGATATGCAACGTGGAGCTTGACATGAGGGAAAATGCGGTCTGTTGATGTAATATAATTCTGTGTGAGACTGTAATGACTTGACGTTATTTTATGTGACGGGGGAATAAATCAGATGCTCAATAGATGGACGCTCAACTTGGAAAGATTTATGTTTTGGAGTTGATAGCCAGAACTAAGGCAAGTGTAACTTTTGGACGGTCGCACCGCACAAGCTTGGGGAATTTCGATGAAATAAAAATGGGCAATTGCTGATGTGGCACAAGCGGTGGCTGCGTCTTGCTAAATTCAATCCTCTCCCCAACACACATCCGTGAGGATTAATTCCCCTTTGAGAAACCCCTGGTTTCCTCTCTCTGGCCCCGCTGCCAGCATATTGTTCTAGCCAGAGTTATGATGATGATTTACGAGCTGCAAGTGACTGCTGAAAAGTGGACTGACCCACACTTTCCACTGTAATTTGGTCTTCAGTAATTGTTAGTGTTTGAGTATAAAGGAATCTAAGTGCAAGAAAGGGGATACAAGTTGATAAAAGTATCCAAGGACAGCGTTTGGCAAATCTACTTAACATTAATTATTTTATTGTTATTGTGATTTTACACTGTGTAAATAAAGTTGGATTAAATTGATTCACCTGAATTAGTTAATACCTACTCTATTATTCCACGCTGTGATTTCTACAGTTGCACACAAAATTCCCTGAGAATTTACTGTTGCTGTGTTAGCCACAGTACTGCTATATTTTTGCTATGTGACATCAATCTGTGCTTTAAAAAGGGATTTACAGAAGGAAGAGAGAGTTGCGTCTTTCCCCAACATTTCAGAGGCAGTACAGCCTGTCAGCAAATTGTGTTTTTATTGGACTTGTTTTAGAGAAAATTGTTCCAAAATACCTCTTTGCTAACTCTTACTTGTCATTTGCTTGGGTTTTTTGGATTTAGATTTTTTGATTTGTTTATTTATTTATTTTTTGTTCATATAAAGACCAGAATCAGCCAGTTTTTCCACCTGGCATACACCCATTGTTGCTAGCCTGCTCCAGCTTATGACAAGTGTGACCGCCATGTGTAATATTTCTGACTTGCTAGGTGCTATTTTCTGGTTTTCATAGCTCTATCAGTCTGTGTATAAACTTGGTCTATATCAAGGTCTGCTCTTTTTTTGTGTGTGTGTTGCAGTGTTTACCGTTAGCTCCATCTCTGATTTACTCTTCTCAGCTCAGTGGGCATTAAAGAAGATCAGCAGTGCATAGAAACCTCACGTCAACTCGAGTTTTGCAGGTGTAATTACAGAGCTATGCAGAAATGTAGCACATAATAAAGCTGGATGGATTGCAAATCATTTTCATTTGGATTTTATAATTACCAAAAAAGTTCTTCCCTTTAATCCAAAGTCCTTTAGTTTCATATTTTTTTTTGTTATCAATATATTCTTAATAACACAAATGGAAAGTTGCATAAAGGAAAAGTTGCAAATGTAGTTGTGTTTTCAATAAGTACTATTACTTTGAAAGACAACTGAAAAATACACATAGTGCCTCGCAAACAGCAGGTTACATGTTTATTTTTATTGTCTTCAACATATTGACACAGTTCCACAGACCAATCAACACCTAATTCTCACTCTACATCCTCTGTTTTTCTCAGAACCTTGCTAATTGGATGTCACCCTTGTTGTGTGTGTGTGTGTGTGTGTGTGTGTGTGTGTGTGTGTGTGTGTGTGTGTGTGTGTGTGTGTGCTCCTATGCGTTTAAGCAGCTCTCCTGTGGCAGGGTCAGGGCTGTGCTTGTCAACAAACCTCAGCAATTAGCTTTGACTCGGGGCTGTTTCTTGGCTCGCAGACAACAATTCAAAACCTCCGACAGAAATAATGCGTAACCTCGAGGGAGCATCTGTCAGTCACGACGCTGCCCGGTACTGCT
Organism: Oreochromis aureus; assembly: GCF_013358895.1. Taxonomy (NCBI): domain Eukaryota; kingdom Metazoa; phylum Chordata; class Actinopteri; order Cichliformes; family Cichlidae; genus Oreochromis; species Oreochromis aureus. The sequence goes on along the minus strand of NC_052959.1, from coordinate 28,740,376 downwards.
CAAGCTACGGCATATTCACTTATTTAAAACCCATGTTTGGTCAGTTTCCAAGGAAAGTCTGGCAACTGATGATGTTCCCTTTGACCTTATTCAACGTGTAAAGTAATAGCAGCCAAAAGCCAAATCCACCGAGACACTGAAAGTCAACTCTGATTATAAGTAATGTATTTTTAATTTTTTTTTAACATTTTTACTTTACTGTGCATTTTAGCGTTACATATGACACGCGAGCGGAACATCAAGCTTGAAGTCATGTGCTGCATTCAATTGCTGGACATGTTAGTGGGAAATATGACATTCCAAACCACCAATCTTCTGCTCATATTGTTACGACTTAAAAAATTCCACCCTCCCAAAGTTTGGCGAATGCCGCTTGCTGCAATCTGATACAAGCTTTTCATGGGAATGCAAATTAAGACTTGAATGCATATTTTGGGTTTTAAAAAATACTCTTGGGGACTTTTCTTGAAAAGCATTTATTCCTGACAGTTCCTTCTGAAAGCTTGAGGCGTGTTTGCTAGTTAAAAGTTTTCTTAGCAGCTACACTCTTGCAACGTTTGTGTCTTATTGGTGTACCCTGCAGCAAGCGTTTGTTTTTGTATTGAAAAATATTTATTACTATGTACTCATCTGCATATGGATGTATTCATTGTAAGCAAATGATCCCGTACATGCGCAATTTGTATGCTGTGTAGAAAACAATGCAATGCAAATACTTCCAGTGACTGTTTCTGGGTTTCAATAATTTAAATTATGCGAAAAACTTTGAGGTCCCTGCAGGCTTTTTCAGTCGTCAAAGACTGGGAGCTTAATGCCATAGAATAATAATAATGCAGAAAAGCGTCAGGGATAATGGGCGAATGTGATTAACGATCTGTCCAAAATGGCTTTAGCGGCAGATATTTGTGTGGCTCAACAGGTTTTATCATTGCTGCTGTTTTTTGTCAGATATCCCAGCGCTGTACGGCTTTTATTTTCGCAATGCTAATTGCTGCAGATTATTTCTACTTTGAGCGATATCAGGTAAGCTCAGCCTGAGCACATTTTTAGTGCCCGCTGCAGCTGAACCGATTACCATGTAATAACAGCCACATGGGCTGAAAAAGCACATGGGGTTGAGGGCTCTTCTTCTGTGGTGCCCTCAGGGAGTAGCCCGAGGAGGCAGGGAGTTTGCTGACTCAGCCCTTGTGGACTGAACTGAGCTTTAATGAGGGAGCAGCAGACTACACTCACAGGTTTATATAGATTTGTACACATAAAACACACAATTACAAACACACAGCACACACTCCCTTTTCTCATGAGTCTCACTGAAGCGCACACACGCTCGCACCTGAGCGCACACACCTGCTCTGTTCTACTTGTCAGTCCACTATTTTCACCTCTTCTCCTTTCTTTTCTGTCTTTATTTGCACCTTCATTACTTCTGCAGCACACATATAGCCTCGCCCTTTGACCTTTGTAATCCTCATTAACGCGTGCTCACATTAGCCTCTGGCTGTAGCGAGCTGTAATTCGAAGTAAATGTGTTTGCGTTTATGTAAAGGGACTAATGGGAAAAATGAGTGTTGAGGTCTGTAAATGTTTTTAAGTGTGCGTGTGTCTGTGTGTGTGCCCTGGAGAGTGTGTTTCTCTCACCAGGGGAGCCTGTCCAGCAAGCTATAAAACTCCACAGCTCTCAGGCTAAATGTGGCTGAAATGAAGGTTTAATGTGCTGGAAAAATGGTCATTGGATTTGACTGGTGTGTGTGTGTGTGTGTGTGTTTTAATGGATTCTGTGGGTGTCTTTGTGTCTCTAGATGCAATTGTGTGTGTATCAATGCATTTCTTTTTATTTGTCCGTGTGTGTGTGTGTGTGTGTGTTTAAGAGTTGTGATTTAGAGAACTTGACGTATTTTAATTTGCACTGTATGCAGCCTGAATGGCCTTGAAGTGTTAATACTTTGTGCTTGCAGTTTCTTTTCATCTTTAGTGTGATGAAGATGTTGTTTGGACTTTGATGTTACTTGTGAGAATCATTGAAGCAATAGACGCACAACGACTCCGCCATGGAATTGGTTTCATTTATTTTAGTCATACGTCACGTACAAATATACTGATTTTAAAAGAACCCTCCAGTCATTTTGTACCGTACGTTCATAAACGGCGTGGTGTGACCCTTAAGTTCCCCGTCTATGCTCATAAAAAAGTCAAAAACCGCATGGAATAGAAATTTGGCTGATCTTCTTTTGCTCATAGTCTCCAGTGGCAGCCCTCGACCTTGGTTTGAGTGGCGGCTGTTTTTAGATCGCTTCTTGGATGTCCCGGTGTGACCACTTGCACTTGAGCATTTGCGATGGACTCTTGTCATCGCTGATCAAAAATTGGGTCAGTTTGACACAGAATTTCTCTCTTGGTTGCCCGTGGTGAAATTGGACCGTGTTCCTGCACGGTGTCAGATCAGAACTTCCTGGGATTAGTATAAAAGTTGCAGCTGTGCTTTGGAAAGCAACTTTTAAATGAAGAATAGTCCAAATTCAAATTAGTTATTTATTTTTTTTAAGTTACTCATCATCAAGGACAGATGTGACAAAGCTTCATCAGAGCCAAAGCTTTCTCCTCTGACTGCAGTCAAAGCGAGGCTTCTTATGTAGAGACCTTTGCTTGTAGTGATTGTTTTGCTTTCATACTCCTGAGTGTTACCTTACTGATTAGCTCTAGCCCATGATATTAAAAGCAGTATTCATGATGGATATGCAACTAAAATTGTTGATTAAAGAGCTGCTTGCTTTGAAGAAGTGAAATGCTTCCCCGTTTGATTCCCTCCTCTTATAAATGTTAAACTGGCTTCGTTTGAAAGTCTTCCTCTATTTCTGACGCTAAATAAAATCGATAAACCTGGAAACCCTTATTACTGATCTTCAAAGAGCACTTGCAAAAACGTATCTTCATTTCACACACAGTATGGTGTTTTAAAATATATATATTTTTCCTTGAGATGAAATTAGTATGTTGTCTGTGACTAGCTGCTTTGGCCTTGGAGGTATTTGGTCAGTTTTTCTGTAAAGTTCAGGCGTTTCCTTTGGTTAGGATCATGTCAATAAACCCAGATAAAGTGAAGTGATGTCTCGAAGATGTTTGAGCGGTTGAGCACGTGTGCTAGTTTTGAATGTGGTTAATATCTTGTGCATTAGGGGGCAAACCTTATCACAGTCGTGCTTCTGCATCAGATCTCACCTCGAGGGACGCTCGGATCACATCCCTCGAATTGGCACGTGTTGGATGGATTTTTCATTTTCTCCTCAGCTAACTGAAGCCAGCTGAACACATACGCCGGCCTAGTGGGAGTCGCAGAGAGATGGCATGAATGTAATCTTTAATCTAATAAAGGGACTCTGCAGAGGCTGGAATTAATCAGATCTGTGAGGGAGAAGAGCTTTGAACATAAAGACGTGGAGTGAAAGACGAAGCTTTTTGAGTGGAGGGAGAATATGATTGGACATAATGAGCGTCTCTGTCATAGAATAAAATAGGGGGGGTCTAAATCACCTCAATTTTCCTTTGGACTTTATGTGCGGTCCCCGTGCATTTGAGCAGAGAAGGACCACCATGTCTTCTATTTATCTGTGCGCCATTTTCAAGGAAGCTACCTCTAAATTTATAGAACTCCAGCTATGATTTGGGCTTCCTGATTACACCCAGTAGGACTGATTTTTGAGCCAGTGTGGTTCACTTGGTGTTAATGCCTACCTTCAAAAATCACACAGTATGCTGTGTTTTAATTATTCTCATTTGCCTCTTCCTGGATTAAATGGATTAAAATCAGATTTGCAGATAATGAAGTCTCTCCTTTCCTCTGTTTTAAATATGGGGGAAAAATGCATGAATGCTGCTTAATTTCAAGTCTAAGGGAAAATGAGTAGGTATCACTACAAAAGAGTCGTCATTATCATCTTTTTCTTTTTCTTTTTAGGTGTTTATCATTTTTTGTTTCCTGTCATTGCACCTTCTTTGTAATTGTTCTCTATATCCAGATTACAGCTAAGCATTGTCATTCCATAAAGTAAAAAAAATAAATAAATTTTTCCTGTGCTATATTACTTCCATACTGCGGTGTAACATTAAGCTACATATTTTCAAAATCTGACCTTTTGTGCTCTCTCCTCTGTTTTTCCTTTTTTCTGCAGTTAATAGCTATATATGATGAACAGGAACCCCATCATGGAGGTGATGGCACCAGTGCCAGCTCCACAGGCACCCAGAGCCCCGACCTGTTTGCTGCAGACCTCAGCGCAGGCAGCGGAGCCTCTGCTTTCCAGCCTTACCAGGGCGCCAGCGAGATCGAGGTCACGCCTTCGGCCCTGCGCACCAGTAAGTCACGAGACTGGAGAACACGCGTTTCTGGATCAAATACCATTAGGGTTATTTGCACAGACGTGCATTATTTTGACAGAGGGATCATTACCTAAAGATACAATCAGGAACTGCAACATTGGCTGATTAATATTTAATTGAGTTCGTCTTATATTCATCACGTTATCATCTTCATTGGAGTCAAATGTCATCAACCACAGCAGTATAGAGAAAACACAACAAATCACCTTATCACGTCTCAGCCGTACCGTCGCCCTGTTCATAAATTTTGTTAATTGGACAGGAGGTGCCCTTTTTTTTTTCTTTTTTTTTCCCAGACACAGATAGCCGTTTGATCCCCGGCCAAAGTGGCTAATTGGTTCTATTCGCTGCCTCCTAAATCAAATGTGACGCTGAGGCCATTCACCTCTGCAGTTTCGCTGGCCAAGTCGGTTCTTCTACTGCAATTACTCTGAGTTTGGATGGAAAAGTGACTCGTGTAGGTGATTTGTCAATTCGGATCAAGCGAGCTCTTTTGCACAGAAGCAAGCAAACATGTACACACAAATATACATAAAGGCATCCCCCACCCCCATATTTTTATCAGACTGCCTAAAGTGAAAGAAAGAAGTATTCCTACTATTTGTATTAGAATAATTAATAATTATGGTTTTATGGGCGCCAGTTTAGCTCAGTACGTTGAGCGGGCGACCACATGCCATGCAGCTAAGAGCAGCCCACCCGGGTTAGCGTAGAGTACGCCCTGCGGCCCTTTGCCACATGTCTGCCCCTACTTTCCTGTCCACTCTTCCATTGTCTATTGAATACAGTTAAAAAAGCCAAAAAATAAATAAAAAAATTTGGTTTTATTAATATAAAATAGAATGTCAAAAATAGAGAAAATCATAAATTCAAAATATTTTTGTGGTTCAAAAGAAATATTTCTAATTCATATCAAGTTTTTTCTTTTCATGAATAGTATGCAGACAAAAAGATATTAAAGTAAATCTATAGTTACAGACTGTATAAAAGCAAATTGAAGGCTCATGTTTGCCTTTCTTTTTCTCTTTGTATTTATTTATTTGTTTGTTGTGCTGCGTTTTCTTCATCTCTTTTAGAGGCGACCATATTTGATCGAGCGGGTCGCTCCGGAGTTGTCAGCTAATGCTAATGCTAGCTAGCTTGCTAGCCACTCTGAAGTGGCTAAGTCAGTCTGATTTAAACAGAGAATTAGCGTGTTAGCATGTTTTTAGTGATCACAGCAGCACTGTAAAGTAGACTCCAGCACTAAACTAGAAGTTTGATTAAGATTTTTCACTTTTAGCATAGAGCTTGTTTACCTGTAGACTGGATGTGTCGAGCACCTTTATGTGTAGCTATCAGAAAGGGTAAAAGTTAAAAGGAGTTTTTTCATTACTGTCTTTCAATTAGCACCAAAGCCCTCCACTGTCTTATTCACTAATGACCTTTGAAATAGCACTGACTGACAGAGACAGCACAATTTTCCTTTTCTCTTGGTCTCAATAACACACACACACACACACACACACAGTGCGACGGAGGTCACTTTAGCCCTCATTGCGTTTCTGGATGAGATGCCGATTGTGAATTTTCAGTAAGAAATTGAAATCTCTGCTACAATCACACCTGCCAGATACGTCCAATTTAACTTTCTTCATAATAAATTCTAACCCTGCCTAATTGACGACTCCGAATCTCATCAGCTGAATTTTAATGGGTTTTAAGAAAAATGTCTGACATGGAAGAGAAGGAATTCGATTATTTTTTTCATAAACACCCTAATGAGACTAGCTTTCAATCACTGATTTATGTTGGAGAGAAGAGGAGATGAGAAGCGCTGGACTCTGTGGGGCTTTGCCAGTTTTCTTGTTCGGCCCAGGAGCTCAAAAGAAAAATGATTAAGCTTATTAGACAGAGAGCTCTATTGAAATTCACAAATGGATTGATGTTATTTTCTTGGCTTTGTTAAATTGAAAAACCTCTGCAGATAAGAAAATGATAATTAAGGGACAATACTACTGTTGTGGACGTGTGAGGCTTTCAGATGCCAACTTGAAAAAGATTGTCTTTTTGAATGTAGCACATAGCAGAAAACCGAGCTTGGTGTGTACCCTGTGTGATTTTGCGCTATTCCACATGAGAGATGATCAAAGTGGAATAATTGTGATGATTTCTTTAGTTTTTTTTCTCCAGAGCAGTAGTGTGTTGTTGCACAGCGATGGTCCGGGTTGGCTGTTGCAGCTTGTCTTGTGATCAGAGATGGCGTGGGATGAAATGAAGGTTGGCCATCTCACGGCGTGACTGCTGCTTTGACCCATGTCAACTAGCAAAACAACAAAAATTGGGCACAAAAGGATTTTACTCCATATCACACTGGTGCAAATGGTAAAAAAAAAAACCCCAAAACAACCTGATCTGAATAGACGGAGGTAAAAACGGAGCTCTGTTTGTGTCTTGGACGAAGGAGCATCATTTGTTTTGTGTGAACTAGCTGTAATGAAGACAAGGAGGGTGTAGCAAAAAATAATTATTTGAGGAACTGCAACTCTTTGCATACATCATACACTGACATACATCATGGGGACAGTAATCGTGGCTTAGAGCAGCGGGCCCAGGGACCGGTACCGGTCCGTAAGTCGTTTGGTACCGAGCGGCGAGAGTTGAGGCTCAGGTGTGAAATTTATGGTTTTCAGGGTTTTTATCGTTAACTCAGTTTCCCTGGGTCTTTTCCCGTGTTGTAGTTTTGTGTCTTATTTTGAAAGAAATATTTACGCGGTACCATAGCGACCAGAGAGCATTAAGGGGCAGAGAAGAGGATGTTACTCTCAATGTTGTTGACGCGTTTCAGGAGGACGCTGCTAATAAAGTTACACAATTACACAGTGAATTCGTGTTTATTATTGTATTTACATAATACCACAGTTTTTGTCTTGGTCGTATCATTTTATTTTGTTGTATTTATCCGAGACACCTTAAAGGCCGGCCCGTGAAGATATTGTCTGACATTAAACCGGTCCGTGGGGCAAAAAAAGGTTGGGGACCGCTGCCTTAGAGTTCCCAAATCCTATGTTTTTATGCTGGGAATGTTATTGCCGAACTGCCCTGCATCCCTTAAATGTTGCAACTACTTCTAAATGACATTGCATACCTCCCCATTTAATTTAATTAGGTCTTGTACTCACAGAGTTATGCAGACTTTGGCGTCATTTATTCTGTGTTTTGTTGCAGCTGCGTTCATGACATAGGTGGTGTCATTATGCAGTTCTTTTTTCTCACTTATGAGATGTCTGAAGTAGCGTGAAATTTGAGCTGGTGAAACGGTATCTTAACCGGCACTCATTAACCAAGCTGTTGTGCTGTAGTTAGAATAATTGTTTTATGATCACTACATCTGACAAGACGAACAAAAGGTTAATGACTGCAGCTGTGCCGCGAGATCACAATGGCATTTAAGATGAGCGATGACAAAGAAGGGTAGCGGCCTGTCTTTGTTTAAAGCATTGTGACTGCGTGAAACCGCGAAGCATTTTCCACAGCGCCGATGCAAATTCAGTAGATGTGGGTTCGGGACACATTAGTCTTGACCGTGATTCAGTTCGAGGGAGGCACCCCTGCATCCTAATGCCTCCTGGGAGTTGCAGTTTCAGCTGTAGGTGTTGTTGAGACCTGTCAGGCAGCCCGCACTCTGTCCCCTCCTGAACTCCAGCCCCCAGAGAGCCACTGCCTCCCACAGCTCAGAGCGATTCATATCCCACGCTCTGGATGACCCAGAAGAACCACTGAGCCAAGTACATGAGTGTACACATTTACACATTCTCATCAACTACTGTAGCTGTGGGCTCTAGTACTTCCAAACATAAACAACATTGGTCACTGATTTGTGCACACACGAAATTAAAACTCATCATTACTGTGTATTCTTTACACAAGTTGAACACACACAAAGATCCACTTAATGTGAACGCACCCAACTCTAAACAAAAGTATTAGATGATCTCATGTGCAAACTCACCAGTTTGTCAGGAAACACAAATAAACAGGCACACTAACACACACACAGACAAACACAGTCAATCTAGTCTCACAATACACACACACACAGACAAAAACGAGCTGTTGACTCAGACACACACTCTTTGGGAAGATCACAGCATTTCCTGTATGAGCACACACCACCATCTCCAAACATCTGAAAGCTTGTAAACAGCAATATGTTTTGGAAGAGAACATGGGAACATGACACTCGGCGTAGTCGTCCCGAGACGACGCTCGGCCTTTTTAAACACTTCTAATCTTTTATAATCCGTGTCTCCTGTGTGGTCTGATGGCTGCCCTTCCAGCTAATCAAATGAGCTCGTGGAAATTTCCAGAGGTTATTTTTATTGTCATAACGTCGTGTCTTGTGTACAAGCGCGGGCTGCGGTGTTTTTGTGCGCGCTGCCCCTGTTGGAGGTTGTTATTTGGACCTTGGCCCACTGCCCACACACTGGAACTTTTCAGAGTGAAGAGTTTTAATGGAAGGCATCCACTAACGCTGGAGTTTCTCAATAGGCTCTTCCTCGTATTGTTGTTCCCACACAGAGCCTGCTGCTGTGCGCTATGGGTGAGATGCACTGACAGTAAAGCAGGGCTGCCTGATTAGACTTGTGGCGATAAATCACATTAATTCACAATGGGATGATAATGGAATCTGTTTCTTTTATTAGCCCACATTGTTTGAGACGTAAAATTTGTTCCAGCAAATTTACATCAATCATCTCCAAACCGTCTTCTTCCTCAGCCTTTGCCCGTTAGTCTTTAACAGCTATAGCTGAAGGTTTGTTTTTTTGTTTTTTACATACATAAATATGAAAGTGGAACATTTCCATTGAAAAGTAAAAACAACTCTGGGTCTCTAAAAAGGTACAACAATGCTTTGACGCCCTGGTGTATGACCTGTTCCTCAGATATGCCCCTCCACGTCCGGCGCAGCAGTGACCCTGCTCTAATGACCATCAATGGGCCGTTCAGCGGCGGTGAGTCACGGGTCCAACCAGATGAGACGCCGTCAAGGAAGAACCCAACCCGCTGGTCCACCACCGCTGGCTTCCTGAAAGCTCGCCACTCGTCTGGCACAAATAGCCTGGAAAGGAAGGTTGGTGCTTGGATGTTGAAACCAGACATGGCTTTGTGCAAGCTCATTTTGAATAATTTGACTGTAATGGAGGAAATTGCACACACGAAACTGCATGAGGGATGCCATTGTCTTTTTAGTACAAATGCACTAAAAGTTCCTTTGCATCTGTTTTATATCAACATCTTGTTTTCGTTACAGTACAACTCCTTAAAAGCTGCTTTATGCCTTTTTGTACTTTCCCAAGCTGAAACTGATCACATTGAACATTTGCACCCTTCTGTTCGGTTTATGCCTAAAGCCACATACCTCCACACTGTTGTTTAAGATGCACATCCCAATAAGTGTGACTAAACACATCACCGACTAAGAGATGCTCGTTGTATCTAGCTTGCTTGTATTTAACCACAGAAGCCACAACTCTGCTATTTGGACATCTGTGATTTTCTTGTTTTCGTAGCTCTGCTGAGCCACAGATACACTCACTTTACTTTGAACATCTTCTGTCTCTCCTTTTCTTTCTGTAAAAGTAACTGCTCAATGTTTAATGTTTTGCTCCGAGCCCACCAGACACCCACCGATTTGTGTTTGTCACTGTGAAGACTGAGCAATGTAGAAACACCAGCTCACAACTATAAAGTGGTCGGGTCTCTCTTTAAAAGTGTTGTGAGCAAATTCAGCGCAGGTTGATTAGCCTTTACCGTTAAGGTTTTAATGCTTGATGTGCATTTTTAAGTAAGAAAAGAAACATTTACTTAACATAAAGCAAGCATGGCATATGTCTATGTGGTTACAGTATTAAAAGTAAAAACAAAAACTATACCTTTTCTCTTGTAGGGTAAAGGGATGGACACGTACCGCAGTCTGCCACGAGACGCTGGGACCTGGGCCAATCAGAGAGAATTCCAGAGAGAGACAGCACGGTCATCGCTCAGCGCCAATCATCCCATGGTGGACCGCTGGCTGGAGAGACAGGAACAAGTAGGAGTTTATTTCTGCATGTATACTACCAGGGCTTTCCTTCAATGCAGTGCATTCTGTCTGTGTATTGTTCCCAAAGTGTGTGTGGAAAGTGAAGACATGAGGATTAATCAATTGTTCCGGAAGATGGGGTACAGCAGAAAGCACTGCATCTGTTAGGCTTTACATGACGCGCACACCTGATAAGTTCAACTCTCCAGGTTGAGAGATTTACAGCCAGTTCTACCCTGAGACTACCCATCAGGCCCAGGCTCTTTGAAAGCCTGCCTGAGAGGCCTAGATCCACTCCAGAGCCTGAGCCCAGCTCTATCACTCCCCTTGGATCTCTGCAGAAAGGTTAAAAAGTGAAGAATTTCTACCATAAATCCACAATAAGCGAGCAGTTGAGGATGGGGAAATAACATAATGTTGATATAGTAAATAACATAAGCACCCGTAGTACATATGGTTTTGTTTAACTGGATCCCGAGAACATTGCAGAGTTGGGGGATCTTTTCCCACTGGGGTCATGTATGCCATGAAGTATAACATGGAGTTTTTCGGAATATCACGATAAATACTGATGACTCGGTATGATCTGCATGTATCCTTTGGATTGTATTTAGTTTGGAAATGAACAGTTTTCAGTTTCATAGCCTCAGGATGTTTTTCCGTTGGTTGGCCTTTCAGCTTTGCGCTAGTAGAACTGTTTAGCTTCGATAACTTGGGTTTGGGTTTAAAGTCGAGTCCTGTGTTGAAATAATGATGATCCGAAGGTTGCTCTTGTGTAATGCAGAAGATGAAACGGAAGAAAACAAAGCAGTCGATTCGGCTTTGATCCACAATCACTGTGAAAACTGAGCGTTCATTAAAATGTTTCACTTTAATGCCCATAGTGTAAACTGAACATATCATAAAGACTTGCATCAAAGTGTGGTTGTGGAGATGAGGTAATCTCGGGTTTGAATGTTTCATGTTTACTGGATTTAGATTTTTGTCAGCTCTTAATGCTAACCACATGGCCAATTGAAAATGTTGAATTTTATTAACATTCGGGCCGTTTCTTCATGCTCATGAAGAAATCCAACATCATCAGCGTTTTTGTGTCACCCAGCAAAAAAGTAACAAATTCAAACTATTTACTTGTTTGTTTGTTTTTCGTTTTCATGCATATGTGCTTTACAATTACCTAAACGTTGCCTACGCTGTGCTCTGGTGGAATCTCATTAAGAAATAATCTGTGATATGAGTGATATGTCATAATTTCCTGGTGCTCGTTCTGTAATAGCCAGAACAATTTAACCCGTTTCTCAGAAGCTTTAAAAGCAGTTTGAAACTGTTTATGGATTAATGTTGATTTATTGTTTTAAGCACTTAGATTCTCTGCAAAGTGCCATTTAGCTTAAAGTGGTTGCTTCCTTTGTTGTTATATAAGGTCTTTCGTAAACTGGATGATGGGTTAAATGTACAACAAGTTGTCACCATTTATTAGTGTGGGGCAGCACCGTTTTCCTCCTTCCGCCTTACAACAGGTTTTAGTTTGAAGGGGATTAAGTGATGGAATAAGTGCAGGATGTGTAGTTGGTATTAATGACCTGCTGAAAGCCATCTGCCCTACTAAAGTCACACACATGCACACTCGAGCACGTGTCCCCCAACCATATGCTCATCCTGACAGCTCCCACAATGACAGGACCAACTACAATATTCTGTGTGGCCTTGGAGTGTGTCTGTCTTATTTAAAGCTGTCTCTCTCCTTGTGATGGAGAGAGACAGCTTGTTGACATGGTGTCCTGTCTTTTTTTTTTTTTTTTTTTTTTTTTTGTGTAAGCTCTGCAAGAGCTCAGGTTGAGTGTGAGTGTGTGTGTGTGTGTGGCCGAGCAGAAAATAACCTAATGAAACGGTTTGAATCCGTTACATTACATCATATGTAAAGTTGGACTGGTTTTTGCAGTGTTACAAACACAGTTTTGAGACCTCACGAGTTGCTTGTGTTGGCCGACTCTGCACAGGAACCCTCTGTGTGCAGGGTTGGATCACATTGACTTAAGCTCCAGTTAGCTTACTTTGTTCCAGGAAGGATGGTGCAACTTTAGTGGATGATGAGAAAAGCCTTGATTTTGTTCCGGACTTTTACTTTAATCAAATGAAAGAATATGAGATATACCAGACCAGCGGGGTGGAGTGGCTTGTGTTTGAAGCTAAAGTCTGCGGGTATACATTAGATTATAGACCGTGACTGCTGCTTTATTAAGTTTAAAATGCTCTCGTTTGTCTTATTCTATTGTTGCATTGACCGAAACACTGTTCATCACTATATTTCATTTTGTTAGTCTGAATTTAAATGAAAAGGAGACATTTTTTGTTTTATATAGAAATGCAACCCTTTAAACCAGACTCTGACCTCTGAGAAGTTTTGTCTTTAGACATCATGTCTGAATTATCAAATAGCACAAAGTCTGCTGCCTGTTTAGGTAAAAACAAATGTTTATTTTTAGCTTTGTATTTGTATTTGTATTTTTTTTTTAATTGTTTGAGTCAAAGTTGAAAAATTATCTATTGATCTTATACTGAAGTTGAAGTGTGCCCCTGGATTTATCTACTATGTAAAACAACGCTTTTAAGGTGGAACAGTATTAGCATTAGCATAACCAAAAACTAGCTTCATACGGAGCTTTGTTGATGAAAGCCCTCTGTGAAGTGAGCGTGTGCCTTTACCTCCTGTTGGGTTCAAAAAAGATTTGCATTTGCATTTAGCTTTACTTTACCACAGTAAAGGCGTTTTTGATTAATTTTGAAAACCTGCAGAGCTAGGTCAAAGCAGGAAGTGTTGGATAAAAATTTAAGTCAACAGAACATGTGCTGTGCTTGGGGTGCCGCTCATCTAGTAACCGATAAAGGGAAAATCCAGTTTTGTTGAAATCAACCAAAACCAGGAGTACAAAAAGAGAGCAGTCTGAATCCTGAGATTATTTGTGCATATGCCATCATTATTTTAAACTTTAAAAACATTTAATATGAGCATCTACTTCCACTTTGACTATAGCAAGACGGTACCATTTCATTATCAGTTGTCACTTTCAGCACCGCCTTCATACACAGTGTAACAGACTTTTGATTGACCTTTGCTCAGGCTGAAGGAAAGCCATCTCTCTATCGCAATGATCAAGATAAAAAATCGCCTCCCTAAAGAATGCAACTAAATAAGTGAGTGACCGAGATTTCAGCTTTAATTCATTTGTACACACCCACACCGTGCTGAAGCAAGAAAAATCACCTATATAGGTGTAACATGGATACGCTTGACCTTTGATATTATAAAAGGTCAACATTTAACTACAAATTAAACATTTAGGTCCATACCTCTGTGTGCGCATGTGTATGTATAGTGCGAGCAGCAGGGTACACCCTGGGCAGGTTGCCAGTCTGACGCAGGGCTAACGCAGCGAGACCGACAACCACTCACACTCAGCTTGACACCTATGGGCAATTTAGAATCACCAGTTAACCTAACCCCACTAACTGCGTGTCTTTGGGCTTTAGAAGGAAGCTGGTGTACCTGGAGGGAACCCACGCATACACAAGAACATGCAAACTTTACACTAAAACCCTACATCCTACCCTAAACCTCAGCAATCCCTGGCCAACATGGCTGCACAGGCATGTAAGCCATGGGTCATTAAAAAAATAACACCACACATTAGCAGAATATAGACGAATAGAAAAAAAAACTGTAGAGTTTGAAGTTATCGTGGTGGATAAAAACCTGTGGGAGAGACTGCAGCAAGGGTGTGATTTTTAAGCATCTTCTCTTAATAGTGCTGATTTGGAACATTTCATGTATTTTTAATGGACGTACATTTTCTGTATAGTTCCTAAACTTCCTCTAACAGTTTATTTGAGAAGCAAGAAGAATTCCTCCACGGCACAATTAGCCCAGAAAGCCATTTTCCAGCAGTGTATGAAACCTTTGTTAACAATATAAAATAGAATGGTGTGGCGAAGAAGAATAGCAGAGCAAGAATAGAATATGCAGTGATTTAATTAGAATAGAGGAGCTCGGAATGATGAATTAAGCAAAGCAATTTCCTCAAGTTAGTTTCATCTTATCTTCCCGGAATGAATAACCTCGAACAGACGAGTACGAAAATGAAGAGAAGAATTAGAATAGAGCATCATATATTGGAGTAGGCCTATTTTACTCCTGAGGAGAATTCAGCCTCTCTCATAACAAAACGCACAGAACAGGGCATAGCTTTGCACTGAAGTGAGCCAGATTGAATTGCATTGAAATGAATGAAACTATTCTCTGTTCCAAAGTGGTTAATTGTGCGTGCCTGGAGCAGCACTGGCAGCTTCCTGACACACAGCAAAAAAAAAAAAATTGAGCTGCAATAGTTTTGAGCAGCGTTCACAAGCCCCCTAAACTACCAGCCTCCTTTGGCAACAGGTAGGGGGTCGCCATGGCAACAGCGAGCTGTCATTCGAGTGTGTATTAATGAGAGCCGGGTGGAGGTGCCGAGGCTATGCAGAGAAAAGAGGCCTGCACTGTGCTGCCGTCTGCGTTTGTGTGTATATTCATGAGTCATGAGGGCATTTATGGATCTTTGCATCTGTGTGTGTGTGCGTGTGCGTGTGTGTTTATGCATTAACATGTCTGTGGCATCGTCTGTGTGTGTGTATGCGTTGTATGTATGTTTTGTGTGTCAGCTGTGAGCAGGTGTCAAAAATCCAAACAGTTTTCGAGTGGGTTGCAAATCAACCAATTAAGAAGAAATACCAAAAGCCACTGAACCACCTGCAGTGTTAGTGAGCTGAACCCTGACAACACACACACACACACACACACACACACACACACACACACACACACACACACACACACACACACACACACACACACACACACAGTCTCTCACTGTAGCATGTCAGGGTCAGTCTTAGACGGCAGTCTCTGAGGACTTGCAGGTCAGTGCATGTCTGCTTCTGTTTGGTGCACTGGGTGTATTTCTTGTTAATATCTGGCATCTGTGTTTATGTGAATTGCACTTCTATGTAGTTTAGGTACAAAAGTGTATATTTGTCTGCGTTTATTTGCCTGTGTCCATTAAATGTCAGCAAATTAATAAATTATAATAAATGGATTAAAAAAAAAGATCAGATTCTCAACTCACAATTTTACAATTCAAATAAAGGCTCCTTTTATTTCTACCTAAAAATTCAATAACTGAGAGCTGGGATGAACAACTCACAGGACAGCAGTGAGCTTCTTTCTGTGCATGTTTAATATGCCTGGAGGGCTTCCCTTGACATTCCTGATACCCAGAGCTGGAGCGTCCATAGTGTTAATGCAGGAAATGTACTTTCTCTTCTTAACTCAATATCATATCATTAAACTCAAGCATAATGTTGTTTTTTTCTTGTTTTCTATTAGTTGAAGTCGTAAACAATTTTAATTCTATTTACTTATTTAATTTAAAATTAATTGTTGTTTTATCTGCATATTTATGCCACGATTGGAAGGAGTAATCTGCTTACTCCGTATTCTTATCAGGAATGTTTCATACTTTTAGGCAAGTGGTGGACTGTGGACTAGTTTAAAACAATTACCATTTGATAGCAAGACTTCTTTCCAGACAACTATAAAATAAAGTCAAATGATTTTAAGTGCACAGTAGAAGGAAATGCTTTTGATTTTTCTATCAGCAGCTCCAGGGGTGCTTGCTACAGAGTATCTACTGACAAAGCTGCAGCCGCCATGGCCTCAGAAACAAGACACAAAAGAGGACTCTGGAAAGTCTGTTATTTTCAGTGTAAGATCCAAAGGAAACAACAACAGGGAAGGTAGATGAATCTTGTAGACAAATGAAGGAATCAGTTAAGGAAAAGAAATGTTTTCTAAACAGTTGGGTGTGTTCCATCTATTCACCACCACAACTTAAAGTGAGCCCCTGAGGGGATTGTAGCGTCTTAGCAGTGGGCACTGCACTCATAAGTAGCTTTAATGTGAATAACATTTATTTGTTTTCCTAATTAGCACCTTTCGAGTACAGACCTCATTAAACTGGCTGTAGCCTTTATAAAATCTGAGATGTTTTTTTTTTTTCAAAATGTAATATTGAAAGAAAAAAAACATCCTTGGTATCATAAATCAGCTCAGTGTATCACAGCATGTGATGCAGCGATCACAGAAGCTTGCTTTGCTGCTGCGTGTCCTCAGCCATTAGACTGCTGGGGGACCAGGTTATCTTTCATGGTGGGATTGAGGCTTCACACGGCTCACTGGGGATGTTGTTGTAACAGACATTCTGACGGTGGATCTGCTCACACACCTACAGACCTGTGCACGAATGTTAATGCCTTGGCATATCTGCACTGTGAGCTTTGCTACACACGAGTAACATGTTACATGCAAGCATGCAGATACTAGCACAATGTTATGACTCGTGCACATGATAAACGTACATGAAGATTTCATTAAAGCACAGAAGTACCTTATACTGCTATTATGGATTCAAGGCATTCCTTAGCCAGAGTGATCAAGGCTGTGTGCACACCTACACAATAAAAGCAAATTACACTCGAACTGTGCACAAAAACAAAACTGTGTAAGCACAGACACAAACGCACATTCCTCTGCTGCTTTGCTGTTAACAAGCCTCCATGCATTGTGTGTAGTGGAGGGTTGAGTCCCTCAGGTGCACAGTGCAGCTTTAGCAGGATAAATCATGCAA
Source organism: Oreochromis aureus (assembly GCF_013358895.1). Taxonomy (NCBI): domain Eukaryota; kingdom Metazoa; phylum Chordata; class Actinopteri; order Cichliformes; family Cichlidae; genus Oreochromis; species Oreochromis aureus. The sequence continues at coordinate 28,723,216 of NC_052959.1, read as the reverse complement.
ACCTGAGCCGTACAGTCATAAATCACCTCAGACTGTGTGAGACTGTGTTCGTATGTGCATGTGTAATATGCACTGAAACCTGCATGCTCAAGTTTTGTGGCATGTCTGTGTCTCTGTTTATATGATTTTTTTTTATTTATTTTGTTGTTTGTTTTTTTCATTTGTGCAGCTGTGTGGTGTACATGTCATTTTCTGTGTGATGGTTCAGGAGATTTGTGGGTGCATACTATAGAGTGTGTGCCTGTGTGTTAATAAGACAGATGAAAGTGATGGGTGAAAGCAGTACGATCAGTGCAGACGGATTCTGTGCAAGCGACCAGTAGGTGCTGCTGTGGAGCTTAGATTGAAGGTGTTTCCTTCTGTTTTTGTACAATATGTTGGTGTGGTGTAAATGAGTGTACCGATAAATGCTGTAGGTGTGTGTTTGCAGATGTGTGAACAGTGTTAATCTGCTGTCACCTTGTTATAATGAGCCTCTAATCTTTTTTCTTCTCACTCTTCCAATGGTATTATTTTAATTTGAACTTTGTTATTCTGTCTCATACATTATAACCCTCCTGTCTTTTTTGTGCCACTCTTTCAGCTTCATGCACACTGTAGGTAATTACACAGTCTTCTTTCCATTCAGTCAGTTTTCCTTTCTTTGTCTCATCTTGACATTTGTGCTCATTAGCTTTGGTGTCCACTTGTCAGACATGACATAAACCTACCACAGCTTACTGTCATTTATACATTTTTCCTTTTTATTTATAGTATTGCTAATTTAGAAAAAAAATCTCCACAACACAGATAAAACTATGCTTTTCCAGGACTAAATGGCTTCGTTAACACTTGTAAAGAGTACTAGGAATAGTATATGTATACAGTTATGTTAAAAAGAAAGTGCACCCTCTTTCAGTTGTAACATTTTATGTATTAGGTCATAATGGAAAATAATAATCTGGTCCTCTGCAGGTCTTTAAAGATGATGTAAATACAATCTCAGGTGAATTATTACACCATGTTGTTAGTTATTTAACAAAAGTTAAGCAAAAATTCAGAATCAGTGAAAAAAAGCTGAGTATACCCTTCCTGCTTCCATAGGAATTAAGGGGGTAAGTAGCAGCCAGGTGCCACCTATAAAAAGCAGGACTTTTGACAGTTTGCTGGACTGGAGCCTTCAAGTGTTAACACAGTGACATCAGCAATGATCCTAAAGAAGCAATTGTTGCTGCCCATCAATCTGGGAGGGGTTGTAAGAACATTTCAGAACTATTTGAAGTGCGTCATTCTAAAGTGTGAGAGATTATTTGCAGGAGCAAAACATTTGAGACAGCTGCCAGTCTTCCCAGGAGTGATGCCCCACCAAATTCACCCCAAGGTCAGACCGTGCATTGTTCAGAGAATCTGCAAAAAACTCTGAAAAAAAACCCAAGAACTATATCTCAGACTCTACAGTCCTCTGTTAGCATATAAAACGTCAGCACAAACAGCCACACATTAAACTGTCAGGCGTGATGGTGGAGGGGCAATGATTCTGGCTTGCTTTGCAGCCACAGGACTTGGGCGGCTTGCAGTCATTGAGTTGACCGTGACCACTTCTGTATGCCAAAGACTCAATCTGTCTGACAGAGTGTGTCATGCAACAGGACAAGGATCCCAAGCACACCAGCAGATCTACAGCAGAATAGCTGGTGGGAAAAAGAATAAAGACAGAATCAAGTGAATGGCCCAGTCAAAATCCAGACCTCAACCTGATTGAAATGTTGAGGCAGGACCTTAACAGAGCTGTGCAGAAAAATCTCAGTAAACTAAAGCAAGGTTGTGGAAAGAGCCAAAATTCATCCAATAATATGAAAAGAGCACAGAAAATGCTTACTTGAAGTTATTCCTGCTAAAGGGACTTCTACAAGTTGTAAATCATGGAGTGTACTTTGTTTTCACACACTGCACCTTCATTCTGGCTTAATTTTTGCTAGATAAGATGAAGATGAAATCTCTTATTTGCCTTTTTCACACAGTCACCAGGTCTGGCTGCAAGTCTGGTGGGAATCTTACAGTCAAATAATACAAATATAAAACAAAATGCACACAGAGGAAAAGGTTTGTTTTTTTAAGAGATAAAGATAAGAAAAAAGAAGCAATGTGTCAAGTAATTGACATATTGTCAGTTATGTAATTGTGACTAATGACAGAGAGTAATATGTCATGTTTACTACCTAAGGAAAAATCTACCTAATTGCCATACCTCCTCCTCTTTCTTTCACATACTTGTGAACAAAATATTCGATTCATTATGTGTAGTAATCTGGTATTATGACAAGACTGGCTATGTCTAATTTAAAATTTAAAAAAATACAGGAGGCTCTTCTTACACTGTGAGAAGTTGAAATACGATCCAGGAAGTATATGGAATGTCTCCATGAGCTTGCAGTGTTAACATTCTGGCAGTTATTTATCGTCCATCTCAATGATCATAAGGTTAAAAGCAGAATAATGCTATTCAAGCCAGCATTGCACCGGCCCATCAGTCCCATTGCCAGCTCACATGTGCTTACAGTCTTTTTTTTTTATTCTGTATTTTTCCCATAGAGCCAAAGCTGGCCTTTCTGCAGCTCATGTTTCAACTTTAAACAGACTTGAACTGTGAGAATGAAGTCTCAGATGTTTATGTTCTTAGCCAAACATGATCAAAGTGACCTTGAAATGACGATCTGCTGGTTCTGACCAGCTATTGCTAACTTGTTTAAGCAGTGTGGTTGTTAATTTTGTGTAGTAGTTGTTTCATGTTCCGTGGGAGGAGTTGTTTTTATTGATTATATTCATACACAGAGAGATGGCTTCATTTTTTCCCTTTTCCTGTATTTCTAAAGGCCTCTGAGGAGGAGTAATGTTGCTGTTGTAATTAATAAGAAGGTTACAGTAACAGTTTCTTTCACACATGACTGAAGGACAAGGACACACTTACAGCCTTAAAGCCACCTGGAATAACTGCCTGTGTTTGACTTGCATGTCTCCGTCCTTCATTTACAAACGTCTCCACGTGTGAAATCCAATCTCACATATTCATCATTGTTTATTTGACATATGCTTCCGCTGCTGTTGATTGAACAAATTCTTTGCTTAAACACCCCCCCCCCCTTTTTTTTTCTTCCTCTGCTTCAATCAGGAAGACATTTAGGAGAGTAGAATTAGCGTCAGCTTTTTTTTAGAGCAACACATCGTAACTCCAAAAAACTTTCCATTTCACTTCATCTTTCCGTTCTCACAGATCCCGCTCCTCATCTCTCTCTATTGATCCTCCTCTTCTCTTTGCTCTTTATATCCCATCCTCACATCAGCCCCTTTGTTTTGACTCCTCTCATTTCTCTTTTCTTTCTCTCTGTTCTTTGGTCCTCCACTCCTCATCACCTTTGATCTTTTGGTTTTAATATGACAGAGAGCTGTGGGAGCCCAGATCTTTTCCAGCCGGGAGGGACGCAGGGAGAGAGCCGGAACAGAGAGACGGAGGAGAGATGAAAGACAGCTCTCCCCCTCTTGTGGGTACACAGTTTTCCCAAAGGGAGCTCCATCTTAGGCTGCAAGCTGCTGTCAGGACATTGCAGGCACACACACGAGCATGTAATTCCATGTTGCTCACCTGCTACCAAGAAGTAATTACACCTAAAAGAGACCTGTGCTGGTTGGACAGATGGTAGCTCTTTCTCAAAACTTAATCCACCTGTTGCCTGTTGATGTTCAGGAAGGGTTAGAAACACATACAGTGGAGACTGAAATCCGAGATAAGGATCTCAGTTTTGTACATCTGCAGCGCTCTACGGGCTCCGTGAGCAACAGAGTTTATCGGCGGTCTATAAAACGATCAAAGACAGATGAGAAGGATGACAACAGCAGGTGCCAGCTGTTATCAGAGGAGAATCAGAGATCTGACAAAAGAGGGATGGAGCTGATTATTGAGGTCTGTTGTGCTCTGGAAATGAAACCTGCCTACCGAAGAGTCGGGCAGATTGTTCTGAAATGAAGGACGACAAGTACACATCCAAAACAGCTGATCTCAAAACCTGCAAGCAGGTTCAAAGTGCATTTTTCTAAACATCTGAATAATAATAGTAATAGTGAATACAGATGAAACTTTTATTTCAAGCCTGGTTTTAGTGATTTGCCAGTTCACTACAAATTAATTAATTTTGCCCTCATTTGCAAAACAAGAGAATTTCAATTTGTTAATTAGCTTAGTTTTGATTTCTGTCCAGAAAGGGTCCAAAACATGCAGAAAACTTTATAATAAATGCAAATCATCAGTTGATAAGACCAAAAAATGTCAAATATATGACATGCTGTAAGCCCTAGGTGGATTTCTCTAAAATGTAAAAAAAAAAAAAAAAGTATCAAATTCTTAAAATTGGGGCTTATTTTAAATTTCAGTTCCCTGAATTTTAATAGTAAGAATAAACACTCTAATATACTGAACTTTCATTGTTTTGACTGATGCGCTATGTTCAGTCATAGCTCAGCTAAAGTTTTTGACTCATTAACGGTGCTGCGAGAGTTACAGAAGTTCTGCTGAAGGTACAGAACGCATTGTGCAGGAAGGAAAAAGCCAGAGGGAGACGACAGAGAGAAATTTAGTTTTTCCCCTCGACTTGTTTATATAGACACGCTCTTCTCAGCAGCAGCCATTACAGTTTGAGTCAGTCAGAATAATGGCTTTCAATCTGACATCTCTACCGCTGTGTGTGTGTGTGTGTGTGTGTGTGTGTGTGTGTGTGTGTGTGTGTGTGTGTGTGTGTGTGTGTGTGTGTGTGTGTGTGTCTTGTCACTATTATCTATAGCTCCCTTCCTCTCAGAGGTGTAGTTTGGTCAGCTTTACCTGTTATTTTGCTCTATTGCAGCGGCTCTATCGGGAGTGTCATCTTGGTAAATGGTGCATCACGTAACAAGCTGTGTGACTGGCCACGGCCCATGCTGGTCACCTCTGTTGTAAGGGCGTATGGCGAATACACCACGAAGATTAGACCTGCGGTAGCTCTAAGACCTCTGATGAAAGCACACAAATGAAAAAACCTTCTTCAAGTTTGACGTAAGCTCTATAAAGAAAACGTTGTTTGGGTTTTTGTTACTGTGTAACATCAGGAAGTACTTGACTTCATTATTTGATTATTTTGTTATAAATGATACCTACTCTTCATTCCCCACACCTTCGCCACTCCAGCTGTGTTCTGTCTCCAGGTGAATAATTTCAGAAAACTACCAACATAAAAGACGTTTCATTGCGCTAACACCATTAGAATGCCCAGGAAGTAAATATTGCTTCAAACGTGTTCACCACTTCCTTCCTCTGTCAGGATATTTGTCTGAAATTGAACTTACTCGCAGAGATTTGAACATGCTGCATTAGTGCAGAGCTTGCTCAGAAAGCTTCAGTGTAATCAGCTGGTATGTACTGTTTATGCAAAGAATCATGGTACATTTGAAGTTGACAGTTCTTTCGTGACTTTTAGAAGATCAATCAGCAGCTTAATCAGCCCGGGAGGTCAGTTTAAAAGAATTACACAGCCGCCCTCAGCAGTCTGTGTTTTTTCTGTCCAACTGAACATGTTTGCACTGCTCATTATTTTGAGCATTCATGTTGATTAGCTTCCTGAGTTAAAACCTTTAGAAGCTGACACGCGCAACAGCAGAAACTTCAGTAATGGCACCGCGCCTCGTTACTTTTATGCACCACGTTTTTGCAACATACGCATATGCATCCCATCCCCTTTATTTGCTCTCTAAATGGAATGAATTGCACTTCAAAGTTTATATATGCAAGTAAGTGCAATGTGTGTAGGCTTGATCTGTTCCAGTTGCCACATATTTCGACTCTCCATATGGGATGCATATGGTTTCAAGTCGAACACATTCGCTCTTCCTCTGGTTTCTCGTACCTCCACTCTGTGTGGCTCATATCAGCGGATGTAGCGTCACCATTCAGGATGGTGACAATGGCAGGTATAACCGCCACAGCAAACATTAGATAGTTAACCCCCTGGTGGTATTTCCAGCTCACTTGTGCGACTCAAAGTATTTCTAAATACTCTGTTTGAATGATTGACACATCTGGAGAACCTCAAACTTTCAGCTTCTTTTTTTGTTTTGACAGCCAAAAGTGTGAAAGTGTAAAATGTCAGAAGATCTCAGAATCCCCTCAGATTTATAGCTGGGAGTTTTCAAAGTGTCATTTGTCATCCTTTGAACGAGCTTTGTCGTGGCTCTCTGTCCCTCGTGTAATGCGTTTTTGTCCGTCTCGCTATCTGCCTCTCTGTCATCCTTTGAGTCACTCCCTCAATCTACTGTTCCTTTTATTCTGTAGTTTTTCATTTCTCTGTCCCATCACTCGCTTCATCTCCCTTCACTCTCTGGAGGAATTCTGATACACCTCTCTGTAACCTTTGTATTCAGTTATTTTTCCTGTAGACTACATCTGATAACTTTGGGAAAGGAATAAAGTTGGCTTAAAAGGGAAACCCCCTTTGCCCTCCTCCGCGTCCTCAGTCAGACTCACAATACAAGCGTTTTTAACACAACCCACAAATTTACTTCAAACGAGACTGACTGAGCTCTTAGGGGACATCGGCTTCTAAAATGTGAGTTTTGAAATTGCTTTGATTCCTGATGAGGCCTCCATTGTCTATTATGTTTGAGTAAATTGCATTGCATATTTTGGTGCGCTGATACCCCTCCACCAACCCCAGCCACTTTGATTGAATTGGATCGGAGAAATTGCAGTTGAATTAAGTGGATTGCTACAGCGGCTCTGCGGTAATTTAGGAAGTGCTGGAAGTCTCATTTTGTGCGCGCCGATATTACTGCTGCCTCTTGTAGTTCCATGAGGTACATGGGAGTGTCGCAGAAACAGTGCTGTATGTGTGGAGACGGGGCTGTGGAAAGGACGTGCTGTCGCTGTCAGCATTTTTTTGGCCTTCAAAGACACCTAAACTTTTCTGGAGTGTGATTTTTGTACATTTACCTAGAAAATCACAGTCACCATAGTCTCCACTGTTCTGCGAAGGCTTTTCACCAGAACCATGGGGACCTAGAGCTGTTAGGGACTGGCAGTAATGGAATAACCTAAAGAGTTAACACAATACTTTTGTTCAACCCTTTGAGTTAAAGTTAAAAGTCTGCACTTCCATCACATCTTAATTGTTTGATTTGAAATCCACTGTGGTCGTATGCAGAGGCAAAGTTATAAAAATGTTATGACTATCTCGAGGTTACAGGAGGCACACAGCGCAGCGGAGGGAGGAAGGGGAAAAAATACATTATAAAAAAATGGGAAGATTTCCTTCCAGGAGAAAGAAGAAAAATATCCTACCATCAGGAAAGCTGAACACATTAAAATGGAAAATATAAACATTTACACACTCTTCTGGAGGATCAAGTAAGATCAAGGAGGGGATGAGTTTTTTAATGTTTTATTTACCGCTCTAAATAAAGGGCTTACAATCCAGCCCTGTGAGACGTGTGAGAAGAAATAAATCAGAAGAAAATGCACAGGATAATTTTACCTGAAACCATCGAATATAGAGAAGAAATGAGAAGAGTGACTATTCTGCAGAGTGGCCTCAAGAAATCATTTAGTCCGTCAAAGCCACTCCTCCTCATCGGGCTCATCGGGAGACATCAGATATGGAGAGTTGATGAGGATGACCTCTACATTCAAAGAAAGAATTATATTTGCACGGTGATGCCCTTTTGCATTGAAAGAAGGAAAAGTAGCCTCTTTGATAAGGGTCACAATCAGAGACGGTGCAAACGACCTTCACAAGAGAGTGTTTTGGGAGTGCGCTGTATCAGCAGGCCCTTAGAAAAAGGCATTAAGAGGAAGAGAGATGAGTTCAAAGAAGGTGACTCTGTGGATTGGGAGTGATGGCAAGTGACCAGACCACTGCAACCCGTTATGAGGATTAATTTCGCACAGAATTTTCCTGCATAAGGAGTTTTCTTTAGGAATAACAGTCCCTGCATCTGCTGGTTTTGAGCTGGAATCTGTAGTACTGCTGCCACTAATCCAACCACGCCTGAAACCCAACAGTTTGAAGATGGGACCTACTGTCCTACCATCGTAAAGCTGTGGCAGTGCAAGGATGGGCTGAAGATAATGTCCCCACATCTGGTGAATGGACATATTGTTGCTATTGGACAGAAGTTAACGCTTTCATAGGGGCCAGTGAGAGAACTACGCAGATCAATCAAACTGATTGGGATGTGTGGCAACAAAGCAAAGCTGGCTAGGACTGAGTCACTGCGAAATAATCCTGAGCCGGGGGAAACTATCCATGCCAGCCTGGTGCTGCAGACACAGAACTCAGAGATAACGGACGGGACCAAAGAAATGCAGCCGAATTCATCTTATTAACACTGAACCCTGAACTTTAATGTGAGGCCTGGTTTACAATATGTGGTCTAGTTCATCCTAATGGTGTTGGATAACACTGTAAACCTAAGGTCCCCCAAACCAAGAAAAGCATGTCTTCATTTACCTCCCTTTGACATTAAAATGGAGAAGGCGCCAGAGAGTCAAATGTCACTGTGTGACTCACTCACAGTTTATTTGCAAATAAATCAGATTACCAATGTGTTAAACAAAAGTAACTACTGGGCTGAAAAATTGCAAAAAAACAGCTGCAGTTCCTCTAAAGGCCACATGAGGCTGGCTACAAAACCAAGACAGTCCACGTAGACTCGCAAGAGCAGAAATAAAATAAACATGTTACAGTCTAATTCAAAAACATAGCTAGCTGTAGAAAGTTTGCATTATATATATATATGTCATGGTTGCTGTAACTGGCAGGTGGATGCTAACACATGCGGCTAGCTTTCTGCTCAGCTAGTTAGAGTCACTGTACTGGGCAAACAGCCATGCTTGTGGTGTTGGTGTTATAGGATACATTTAACTGCAATTATCTGACAACAGCCTGAGCAAGTCTATTTTCATCCACCCAAAGTAGAACATACAGGATTTTATTTGTATGCTGCTTAGGAAGAAATGAGCTGGTATCTGTTTTCTGTATGTTATACAGTGTATTGATGCACTTCGCCCTCCACCCAGGCTGTAAAAAAAAAAAAAAAATGCACACACTAAACCGAGGTTTCAAAGCAGGACTTCAAAAACCACTGGGTGACCTCCCAATGGCAACATTAATCTATGGGCAGATAGCATGACGCCATAAACCAGTTTAAGGGTCCCAAAGCAACGTAAATGGGCTGAGACCAAAGGAGCTCAAATGATTGAAGTAAAGGTCGTCTTTGTTCGTATTATGTTTAAATGATCAGGCAAAACAAGCTTTTAAAAGTTGAGGAGGACCAGTTCAGTTAACACTCATTGTAATTCAATACAACAACACAATAAAATATTGTTATTCCATTTTTAACAAGCACCACTCACTAGAACGAGAGAACATTTCCTCCCCTTACACTGGAGGAACTGTTCAGCCATGTCACAATACGGGAAAATCTTACAGCAAATTGTTTAGGACTCATTTAAGAGCGAGAAAAATATTCAAATCCGTCTCTGTGCCAGGATTTAAGAGAACTGACACCACAAAGATGCATAGACTAAAGACAGTAAAGTCCTTGAAAGTGAAATGCATTCAAAATCGCATGCTATCTTTTGAAATCTTCTATATTTTTTTCAATATACCCTTCATGCAAAACCGCACAATTCACGTGAACACGTAGCGTTCTCCTCTCCTTGTGTAACACCCCGACAGGCTGCCAGGATGATATAAACTCCGATAACGTCCCCTTGGCTCAATAAATCCTCGAGTTATTGACGATGCCGTCCGCCCGTCTGGATCCCATTATCAAAGTGTCTTCAAAGGAAACTAATTGAATTAGTGCAGGGATCTGTAATTGAAAGCTTGCTTTTAATGATGCATTGTGGTCTTGCACAGAGACAAGCATCAGCATTCATTATACGTCTCTCTGTCGGGATGGATTGGACTGTCTTGTGCAGCGCAATATCAAACTTATCAGGGACACAAGGTTTATTTGATCCTGCATCAAATGTTTAAAGCCAGTAAAGCTGAACTTGAGATGAGCTAGTATTCTTTTACTATTTGCTATTTTTGTCCTCTTAGCTGGATGTCTGCCTCATCTCTGCCCTCGATGAATAAGACATCGAAGGTCATGTGCAGCCATGTTTGATCACTGCATCCCTTGACATAATGAAATGTGTGAGTCCATTCAGGTGGCCTCTAATAAACCTTTTGAGTGCTTTCAGTAAATGTTCTGGTGAAAATCTGAAGCTGTCTGTATTCGTTGTCTAACTCGCCAAGAAATTGAGTAGATTTGTTGTTGTTGTTGTTGTTGTTTTTATTTCTTCCTGAAAGGGTCACACAGCCACTGCCCCAGAAACTATTAGTGGTTTTGTGGTCTTGTTGTTATTGTCTGTCTTTAAGGAAAGTTTCTCATTGTATTGAAGCAGTTTGGCCTTGTATGTGAGTTGCTCTGCTTTAGTTATTTTAGGCAAAGTGCTAATGCTAACAAACCAGTTCTCTGTTTTAAAGTCTGTCACATCATTATCTCCAACGTTACAGGATTTTTCCATGAGGGGAAAAAAACTTAAAAGCTTACAGCAGCTGTGTTGAACTCACGGAAGACCGAATGCTGCAAAGATGGTCTGGAGCTTTATTTGAAGTCCACCTTTAACTTTCATCTGTCTGTCAGCCACAGATGGTGTGTGGTGGCTTTCAGGTTAGAGGTTAAAGGTTAAGGCTAATTTATAGTCTTTAGTTCAGTGTTTCATCCGGTTGTGAACATATGGAGTTCTGCTGGAGAGGACACAGATACCAGTTAACACAGATAAATGTTTGTGCGCTTGTGTTTTAATGTAGCATTGGTTATTTTGAAAATGAAGGTTCATCGAAGTAATAGGACTGCGCAGTATGCCTGTATGTATATATGACATTTTGAAATAAAACAGAGGAAATCCAATTCCAATGCAAAAGTACTGAAATAATAGGAGAAAAAAATCACATATTAATGAGCACCATTAATTTTTAAGTGTTTTTAAAAGTAAGGATTAATGACCTTGTATCATAATGAAACTGAAAATAAAAATGTGCTATATTTTGATGATATTTTGTGATATATTCATATTTTTATCGTTCACTTTTGTGATTTTAAGTAGTGTCCATTTGAACTTTATTGTGTAAAATTGCATATTTACTGCACAGTAGCCAGTATGTAACACTAATCATATAAGAGCACCTAAGTTGACGGGTCATGGATGTTGACCAGTGGTTCCAACCGATATAGTCTATTTATTCAAGAACAGAATGTCTGATTAGCCCGCCTGTGTGCGAATAAGGCGCTATTTATACTTTGCTGAAGGCCATCATAAAGACAACTGCATTATTTCTAAACCTGCAGTTCATTTTTACTGATTTAAAAAATGCAGCATTTTGCAAAGATTGATTTTTATGCGAGGCACCACTTTGTATGATTTTTTTTTTTATTTTTTTTAAACTTTGACTTGACTTAATTGGCACTGCTAACAGTCAGCTTGACAAAGCAAATCAGCGCTTCTCACCACTGCACCAGTTCAAAGCACTTCCTGTGAAGTCTTTCTCAGAGGTTGTCACTATGAAGGGCAGCTTTAACATCAAACCTAATGATCAAAAACTTTCCGTACTCCGGAGACACAATCATTCATATTTAAACGGATCGGGATTTTAAAATTTTAATGCGAGTTTCAAAGAAATGAAAGGATCCAGGTACGATGCCACAAATGACTGTAACTACGGTTGTTACTGATTTTAAACATTTACGCTCACCGTCACATTTAACATTCCTGCCACGTCAAAATGTTTGCATTTGGTCTCTGCAGATTTGTGTCAGCGTCTTTAGAAAGTTGTACTCGTTTCTGCAAATAACACTCACTCCTCCATCTGTGTGTGTGTGTGTGTGTGTGTGTGTGTTCATGTGTGCATTCGCATCAGTTCTTAAGTGACAGTATGGTCAAAGTGGCAGGACAGGGGAGTGGGCAACACTTCATTAAAGTGCAGCAATACTCCACTCAGTCTCCCTCCCATGCATGCACACTAGGTGCAGACCACTTCATTTAGTCTGAGAGATAGAAAGGACAGGCCCCAGTGGATTCTCCTATTAATCTTTAATGAGCCCCCGGGCCTGAAAACTGCCTGCCTGCCTCTACTTTTCCACATCCAGGAAACAAACAATGACTCGGCTGGAAAACACATCGGCCGCCGGCCCTCGTACCTGCCTGTCTGCCTGCTAGCCATTAACCCCCCAACTCGACCCTGAATTATTAATGCTTCTATCCTTTGCTTTGCTCGCTCGGCCCCCTCCCAGCAACGGGAATGGGCGACGTCTTGATTGTGTGGTTTGCAAAGTGTGGCGATGCCTCTCAGAGTGTCTCCAGCTGGACTTCTGAAAAGGATGCCGAAGTAAAAAAAATATTTGTTCCATTAAACTGGGCAAATCGAGTTTTTGCCAGTATTGTCTGAGAAAAGCTAGTTTTTTGTTTGTTTGTTTTTTCTCTTTACAGCGAGTACTTCCTTTTTTTTAATTGCAAGTCTTTTCTCTTCATTTCTTTTGAAGCTTTCAGTCATTTCACAGAAAGTTCATCAGCAGATGGTGTTATCCATGTTTCACTAGTAAACTTTCTATTGTGTTGATGTTATTTGACGACAACTGGCAAATCCATCTATGCACATTAGCCCATGGGAGTTGCCATGAATGAATAATATGATGTTGTTAATACATTCTTCCCGGCACACTTTGTCTTTTATAAATGTCTCTCATTTTGTTCCTCTAATGAAATAAAACAGCGTGTGCTGTGATGAATGTGGATCTCATTTGGTCTTCCCCAGATAGCGACTCCTCTCCCCCCTCTGATGTCCCCCTGCCTCACTTCCTCATCTCCTGATAAGTGTTGAATAGTATTAGGATTAGGCGCTTTGAGGTGCTATTGTTTCTCTGCCTGCTGGATTTTTCTCTTGCTCTGGTTTTTGTGTTTTCTTTCTAATGTGCACATGAACAAGGCTGCATGGCTTTGGCAAGTATTCAGTGGATGATTAGATCATAGGTTTGCACCATTTTATAGAAGAGTTTTTCTGCAATGTCAAAATGACACATTAGGAATGTTCTCTTTTAAAATATTATTATTATTACATAACTTCTTTATGATAATGTAAAAAACTTGGAATTCGGTGCTTCTCTCCACCGATCAGAGAGAGGTCTTTTAAGAGCCACGCTGGCTTCTTTACAGTGCTCCCCATAGTGCTTATATTATCAACTCTGTATCCAGGAGACTGAGGCAGAACACTTTAATGTTCTTCTTCATTGAGCCATTTTTGAACTAAATTTGTCATTTGATGATGCAGAGAATATTGAATATTATTAGATACAGCCACACTAAAAGTTGCAAAATATAGCACTGAAACTTTATTGCGTTTATGATGCAATTGTCTAAGTTGTAAGTGCTGCACTACTGTAAGGGGGATTGATGGATTAAAAATTGTCTAACATCTACCATGTCTAACATTTTTGCTGTTGTTTATCTATACATATGTGATGGAAGATCAGTGATTCCATTCATTTAAATAAATACATAAATGATATTAATGTTGGTGGTGGTTAGGTGTAAACTGTAGTGTGTTTTGCATTTGTGCACAGCTTGTTCACACACAAATTAGGGAAAACAACGATGAGACATTATAAGACTGTCCTGCACTATTATTCTGCACTGTATGTAGCATATATCATGTCTTGTACAAAAACCCAGAGAGAGTCAGTGGAATGAATAAAAAGTTGACTTGGATGCTAAATAGATGTTGCATGGAGAGGTTAGCTGGCTAATGGCTTCCATGTAAAAAGCACATGCTAGTTATGCTTTGTGTTGTTACACCAGCTAATGATGATGTTTTCAATACCTTGTTTTGGGGGGATTCAGGGGTTATCAGTAATAATGTTAGAAGTAAGCCCTTTTTTATTTTTTGCAAAACCTTTGTTCTGCAGTTAGCTCAACAACAATACTCTGATTTTGCAAAGCAGTACTTTTTTTTGGTAGGTGATTTTCTGAACAGTTGCTAGAGGGCTAGAAAAAGACTCTTTCCACGGTCGTTAAGTTGAAACAAGGAGCTGATGTGTGATGATCGCTGCTGTAAGTGGCAGGGAAGTCGAGTGCCAAAGCTGATATGAAGAAAAACTAAATCATGAAACAGAAAGCTGAATGTCTACGGATCAAAAAGTTTAAGATTTATGCATCTCTTCAAATTTAGAATAGAAAACGGTCACAGGTAGCCAAATCTGTGACCAAACCAAATCTTGCTAAAAGCAATGTGGTCAGCAGTGGTTTTGCTCATGTGGTGTAAAAGATGCTGTGTTTCCCACTGCATGATGAAATAATTGTATGTGGTGGTTTGGCCAAAGGTTCTTCATGAGGTTAAAGTAAATCTTGGTGCTGATGGACTAACCTTTGGAAGAATTCAGGATGCACAGTTGCTCCTAGTGTGGTTTTGTCTTAATGTATTGGTCAAATCACCAGCGATTGGCGCTGACATTAAAGTTGGGTCCGTTTGGCACAGAAGTTGTCTGGTTTAAAGCTCCATGGTGAAACTTGAACACAGAGCCACACTTTATTAGCAAGAAGACTGTGAGTGCACTGGGAATGTAGAGGTGTGCATGGTGAAATGAGCCAAATTTCAATCAGAGGTGCTCAGTGGTTTTAATGGGTGGAGTCCCAGAATTGTACAATTTCAGCAAGTATGAGACGCATCAGATTTCAGCATTAGTCATTGGTGTTTGAACACTTATTCTTAACCTGGTCCCCGGATGGCATAGACCAAAACAAAACACAAAAAGGTGTAAAATAAAAGAAATCCTCAGAGTTCCAGGTGTGTATCCCTGTAAATATAAAAAGACATTTAATTAATATCTAAATTCCTGTAACTTTTCTATCTAGAGTCATTGAAAAGTCGGGTTTTTATCCGTTTGTAAATAATGCGTATACTGCATTTGTCACATTTGTTGACTTTTCTGTTTTCACTGTCACAGTCAGCACTTCAGGCTGGCAGAAGACGACTGAAATTAAAAGACAGCAGCCCAAAGTTCTTCACACTCATGCTTACACTTGTATGCTGCCCTGTAGCTCCATGTCCTCAAGGCAACCAAAGTGTCATGGCAACCGTACGGCAGCCACGGTAACAGCAGGCTCATTTTCATACTGATGAGGCCAGTTGCCGGGGAGGCCTGCGCCTCTGCTGCTGCGGCCGCTCGCTCCTCTCTCCTCTCCAGTGTCGCCCTGAAATTTTAATGACCTTCTTTCTCCGCTTCTCATTTTTCTCCTCTCGGTGCACCTTGTGTGTGTTTGTGCACGCGTGTGTGTCATGAATGTCAACTTCCCTGTCCAAACTGACACGCACAAAGTGTCCACAGTTAATACAAGAAGAGAACAAAGGCGATGTAATTTTGATGGTGTACGGCTGTAAAGGGCATGTATTTTTATAGCTGTGGAAAACCTCCTCCGGTCTGCTCCTCTTGGCTACATCAGGTTTGCATTTAACTTTTTGGGTGGTGGATGGCACTGTTTTTGTGCCAGCATGCAAACAGAAAGGCAGGAAACAAGATGGATGAGGAATATTGGCTCATAAATGGCCCAATCCAGCGGCGCTGATCGTGGTCTTGTTGTGCCAACTAGGAAACGACACTAGGTCCTGAAGATATAACGGAGGTTCTGTTCTCTAACTTGACACATTTTCAACACGTTGACACGCTGGTTATGCATTCCTGATCTCTGAAATCTGTCTTGAAAACCTCCTGCTGGATCATAGCCGCACATCTCGGAGGTCTGTGAGAAACCATACGCTTCTTGGACTGCGTTCAACTGACGTGAACGTTGGCCAACTCATGGCCGAGCACGAGTGCCCAGTGTGACATATGGACCAACTGGAGTGGCAGAAAATGCTCTGTAGCCTGTTGACAACATCATTTTTCTATAAAGCATAGATAATGTGAGTGACTGTCAACCAGTTCATTGGCTGGCAAGAAAAACTGGAAAATTGTGTATGCGGTTTCATCGTGCAGACATTTAGTCATGGGTGTGTGTTGCCAACAGTCGTATGGACATCAGTCAGTCCTTGAACTCAAACAGGATTCATCCACCTCACACTTGTAATGTGGTGGCTGAGCTGAAAGTTTCAGATTAATCTGTTTATGTAAAAGAGATTCAGACTCAAGTCTTCTTGTGCTTTTTGAGTGTCACTCACTTCAAATTCTTCTTTCTTTTCTCCTTTTGTTTCGTTCCAGGAGGAAGCGGCAAGAGAAGAAGAAAACGGACGGATCGAGCCTGTTGGCCGAGCTGACTCCATTGACCACACTGCTGTGAGGTCACTAGAGTAAGTCACTGATCAGCGTCTTTGCCTTCGCTAGAATGATGCTTGTAGAGGACCCGCAGCTTTGTCAATCTCATCCTCTCCAAGTGACTCTGACCAGATGATCATTTAACCTTTGCTGGTCAAATAATACATGTGTGTTTAAACTAAATGTATAGGCTGAAACTTGCAATATTTGTGGTGTTGCCACACCTCCGTAAGCCAGCGCCTGATGTCTTGCTAATACTGCGATACTGTTTCCGCATCTCAGCAACCTGGTACATGCAGTGCTAAGTATGATGGACACATCCGAACACGAAGAAGTAACAACTTTGGTTGTTCGAGACTAGAATATCTCTTCAGAGTTGACCGTTGTAAATCTGTTCTCCGCTTGCTTTCTTCACATAATAGGCACTTAAAAGCTAAAGCAGCAGGTTCTATATTGTAGCCGAGGTTTGTTTGTCGAAAATCTCATTTTCAGCCCTGCTTTCTGATTTACATAATTCTCTTTTGTGGGAGCAAAATGATCCTCGTCTCGCCATCAGAGCTCTCCCACGCACTAACCCATTCAGCTTCTGTTATTAACAACTGTGTTTTGTTTTGTTATTTTGCTCCATTGCATGCTTCCAGTTTAATATGCAGGTATGGTATTATTATTCCTATGATTTCCCAGAGACTCTGGTTTCTCCTGCCTCTTAGTTGTCAGTAAGGGGCCCATTTTCCCTGGGCTAATCATAGTCATTGTATCAAAGCTGTGAATGGATTAGATCTAGCATCTTTATAATATTTGCCAGTGTATGGACAGCCTCAGAAATGCAAATAGCTGGAACTGTTTTGGGTGTTCTTTGCTTTTAAAAGGATATCAGCACACATTAATTTACATATAAATGCTTTAACATCCTTAGGAATGCAACTTTCTGTCAGTTCTTTCATTATTAGGTCTCCCCCGTCGCCGTTTTCAGTTTCTACATGCAAAAGCCAAAACATCAGTGAACTTGAGCTTTTTTTTACAACTTTTTGGAACATTTTGGTTTGTGTTGCTTACTCAAGGACATCAGACATGCTTTAAAAAACTACCTCTGCAGAGATGCACAAACATATCTTTATTGACCCAAAAGTGTTTGTCAAGTCGCTGATGCTCACACCTCTCAAATCTGAGTAACATGTACCATTTGTTCTCAAGGAACCTGATATGTTGATCCAGCATCTTGTCAGGAAGTTGCTTTCTTTCTTTTTTTCTTGCTAGGTTTGACTGTGCATTTCAGCAGAGTGCTGCCAGAAGAGATTTTCCAGCAGAGCAGAGGAAGCTGAATTCCTCTTTAGGGAACTTATTAGTGCTACAGTGTTAAATTTCAAATTTTGACATATTTCTTTCTTGGATAAGTGGATGTTAAATGTGTCTGTGTGGTGCGGTTACATTGATTTGACTTGATTGTTTTCTGTACCATTTGGTTTAGGAACTTTCTAATTAACACTCAGTTTCTACCCCACTGTGTACAACTTCAAACGGCAGCCATTCGCTTACATGCAGCTTAATTCCGGCTTTGAAAGGGCAATTTTCCACTCCACAGATATTAATGTGTCGTAGGATTAAGGTCCCACGCCCCAAAAAGCAAACACACTGCATTTGTCTCATTACACCCTCTGAAGAGCATCTTAAGTCCGAATTGGGGGTGTGAGGGTTTTTTGAAAACCTTTTTTTTTCTTTTTTTTTCCCCTCGTACATGTGTTTGATTTCTTTGGATTGCTCTGTTTTATTGTGCTTTTTGTCTCCTCTGACTCCTCCTTGACTTCTATTTTTGTTTGTTTGCACCACTGAGCTGTTGTCATAATGTTTCTGTCTTTCATTGCCTCATTTCCTGTTTTTATTTTTGCCCACATGGTGTCACCCCTCTCCTCTGATCTCCACCCCGCACCTCCTCCCCAACCCACCTACCCACCCCTGTCTCTCTCTGTCATTCATCCGTCTCCGATCCCAGAGACATTGTCAAACTGGTGGAGGTGTCAAACGACGGTGGGCCCCTGGGAATCCACGTGGTGCCTTTCAGTGGCAGGGACCGCAGGTAAAAATAACCGGAGCAGAACCGCTGTGCTCTTCAAACAGGCTAGAAGAAAATAAATCTGAGGGCCATTCAGACATGGTGTCCACGGGTTTAACTACGTTAACAGGTTTTTGCATAAAGGTCTTAAATATTTGAAATATGTGTGCTCAAAGGGCCAATTCAGCCTTTTTTTGTTGTGTGACCTGCAGTGCTTTTTATCCATCTAGATTCTTTTGATACAAGTTGCCAGTTCTGGGGTATCATCTGTCTGATTGGTCTTGAATATATTGCAGCCCAGCTGCTTCTGTAGCCTTATGATCCAGGTCATCGTAGTCTAAGGAGCTTGGAAGAAAAACAGCCTTGGGGGGACAAAAATACATTTAATATATCGAAACGTTTCATGCTTTTCTTTCCAAGCTCCTTAGACTACATTTAATATATCGAGTTTCATGTCGGAACTTTCTTTCTAACCAACTTCTACCAACTTGCATGCATCTATTCTTGACAGTGTTACAAGACGTAAATATTGACAGCAATAGCTGTAAGATCAGCTACAGTAGCTGCACCTTCCTCTCATTAGGCAGATGTATACAGTAAGAAATTAGTTCCTGTATGAAAGACATTCCTGCTGATTTTCCTTTTTTTCCCTGTGCCAGTTTAAGCATCTCACGGGTCTTGAGTTTTCATTAAATCCAAAAGAAGGCAGACAGAACATGCAAAAAAAAAAAAAAAAAAAAAATCAGGCTAAAGACTAATATTTGCAATTTGCAGTATATCCTAAAATTGTAAAATTTCTTCATGAACATGCCAAAAAACTGCCAAACTGTGTCCATACTTTAGTTATTAATGTGGCTTAGTTTGTGGCAACTTATTTATCAAGTATTGTGCTTTTGATTAAAAACGCCACTATGTTTAAATTAAACTGCGTTATGGCCACAGTCCAGTTTTTCCAGTGTTTCCAGTTTGGCCTCACTAAGAGGGGACAGATTTTGCTGGTCCACTTTGCACCCGAGCCGAGTGTTTTCCCTTCATAGATGAGAAAGTTTGCTGGACAAGGACTTGGGGCAAAATATCGAGTTGTTTATTTGCAGTTTATGCATCAGAAACTGTTCAATAAACCGTTTTTGATCATAGTTTTGAGAGATATGTGCAGATGGTGACGTAAAGAATGTGTTTTTTCTCGATTGCGTCATTGCTCGGCTGTTTTTGGATTCTCAGTCTTCATGCTTGGCTGGCTTTTGCTGTGCTGCATCACATTTCTAAAGCCAATATCTCAAAAACTGGCCAAAGCACAACATAACTATCTAGACTGATGAATAGCACTGCAAGCACACAAAAGCACTATAAAGATCAGACTCTTATGTATTTGGGGTTCCACAGGAAAGTGTTAGCGATACACGATGCAGAACACAATTATAACATGTAGCTTCACTGTTAAATTCTTTCTGCTAATCGCCTGTGTTTAATTAGGATTTTTTGCAAACATTTGGTCTCTGCTTTTCTTTTCTTTTTCTTTTTTTTGAAATATATTTTTTCACTTTTAGTTTTAGTTTTTGCCACTGGCACACGTCTGACAGGTTTTATATGTAAGAAAAGAAAATGGGAAAAAAGAAAATTGCCCACTTTAGCTGATGACTTGTCAGCCTTATTGTAGTCTCATAAAAGAAATTCTCCTTGGTTGAATTTGGTTTCTGGTAACAAATGTCACGAAATGTGTTAATTTGGCCTTTTTGATTTTTTGCAAAACCCCTGGAGAGAAGCGGGCTGCATTACCTCAGAAACACTCCCACACAGTAATGCCCATGCATGCCACACATTCCTCTTTGGTGGCAAAGTGTAATAACTTCATCACTCATACAGGCTGAATGACAAGCACGCACACACACACACATGCGCGACCACAGAGGTTTTCATGCCGGCATCATGAAGCAATTTGCCAGTTTCCAGTGATTAATCATGGCTGCTTGGGGTTTGCAGGTGACCGTTTTATTTCTCTGTGGCTGCTGTCACATCAGCTTTACATTATTTAAAGAATACACTGAGCAGTGCACTCGCACACACACATCTATACGCTCGCATTCAGAAGCACACATGGAACAAAACTCTGAAGGAATTAGTGGAATTTCACATCTGGTTTTTGAAGATCCACATCATGAATGCCTTTGAGGTTATAACAAAACTATAGAGCCAACCCCATGCAGCTAGCTGCCTGCATAGTTTTAAAGCTGAAGTTTACATGTAGACCTTAAAAAAAAAAAGCATAAACCCCAGCGCTGACCAGGTTATTTAGGTCTAATATAATTTCATAGTGCCAAGGTATTTCCTGTCTCAGATATTTTCCCACCAGCCAACCGCAGCCCTGCACATTCCCAGACTTCCTCTACGTATCAATCTAAACTAAGACTCGCCAATGCCATCACTGACTGTAAAGTCTCTGTTGTACTTTATTGAAAATCAAGATCATATCACTTTTCTCTCTGCCCAACTTAATCAGCCTAAAAGCACATTTATAATGTGCTTTTCTGCTATTGGGGAAATGTCAGTTTGGGTGGTTCACCAAGATTAAGATGCCCAGCTTTCATCAGAGAAATGGGCCCCTCCGCAGCAAATCACATTGTGTTCTCACTCAAATTCAATCAGCCGAATTGTCTCTGAACTTTTTCGACTCCTGAACTTTTCTGCCCCCCGGAGTAATCGCATTCTCATTCATATTGAGTTATAAGCCCGAGGCGAGGGCAAGTATTAAAGCCTAAAATCAACCCAATTTACCTGGGCAACAGTCGCTCACACTACCCTCGAAAAATCCTTGATGCTCTCAGACACGGACTATATGCCGAAGAAGACTCGATTAGGTGTGCGCCGTCTTCCCTACCCATAGCTGATTTTCTTCCTCGTTCTCTGGTCTATAATCCAAAAAGCGCCCTTTCAGGTGAAGTTAGCCCCTCGCTGTGGCTGTGCGGGGAGGCATAAGCCAGTTTGCCACACTGGATTACAGAGCGACAAGCGTCGAAGCTCAGCATGGCTGAAGAGCTACAGCGTGATATACCAGCTACTGTCTGCCATCAGTCTTTAATACTGTTGTTTTTTTTATTCCTCTCAGAAACCACTCTGTTTACTTTGTATTCAGAAAAAGGACAGAGGAGCTTAAGAGGTTCGAAAATTAACACATGCAAAGCGTCAACCCGACCAGAACTACATTTGAGGTTTTGAATGTGTTGATTGCCTTTGAATAGATGCCTCCCCCACACACAGCCTCTAAAGCACCCTGATGTGATGCGACTATTTTCTCTCATAAGCCTCATTGGTACACTGATGATGCAAATGACAGGACCACACTGTACTCTCTTCACTGGTACTGCATGATGAAGCAGAGGCAGCAATTAGGCATAGCTGTCTTTTTTGCCAAAAAAAAGGCTTTTCATTAGCTTCACATTGATGATTCTTGAATAACCATCTGGCCACGGGAAGAGGGATTGTTAAAATAAAAGAGAAAATGCTATCTATGGTCAGAATAATCTAAACTGTATCGAATATGTGATCAAAGATTTTATAACCCCTCACAAGGACAAAGACTCTTAGCCAGCTTTTATACAGTGTGCAAAAAAGTCCGTGTGTATTCTTCACCCGGCTGTGCAGGCCACAGTGTTTTAACAGCCATGTTGAATCCACAGACACTGCATCCTCTTGACATGAACTTCTGAACATTTCAGGACTCTTGGCTTGTTGGTCAAGCGTCTGGAGAGGGGAGGGAAGGCCGAGCAGCAGGGCCTCTTCCAGGAGAACGACTGTATCGTCCGTATCAATAACGGAGACCTGCGAAACATCAGATTTGAACAGTAAGACTGCAGCTCACGGGAGCCGTTGTTGAGCTCTGGTGGTCCCTGGTCTTCCTGTGTGAATGGCTTTTTCGCACCATCGCCTCTTCCCTAGCTTTTTATACCCATAGTCTGAAACATTCTTCTTCTTTTGGCTGCTCTCCTCTCTCCTCATGCCTATTTTACTCCCTCTCCTGCCGGCGCACAGTCTCCTCTGCTGCCTGTCACTGTGCTAAGCTAACCTTTCCCTATTTAACTCCTGTAGGTCAGAGCCTCAATTGCTCAAGTCGTCCCTGCAATCCTCTTAGCCTTTATTCCCTTGTTTCAGTAACAGTAACAGCTCCACTGGACTCCTACTCTCGCTACTTTCTCTTTTCTTCTGTCAGAAGGAATGGGAATAAATCTCCTAAAATTCACAGCTTCTCCGTTTCAGTGCCGTTCATGTCTCCTGCTTTTATTCCCTGCCTAACCAAACTCACACATCCACCCATTTTCTAGATCCCGTACGATGCATGCGAACCTATATGCTGTGTATGCAGTACATGCAATATCAGCAATGCAGCGATGCTTTTTTGTTTGCGATGTTCTTTTGCCAGCGTTAAATTTATACAAAGTATATGCATGTTTTAAATGCAATAAGCTGCTCCAAAGTGATGCACATTAAGTAAGACACCTATTATGGAAAGTACCACCCACACGTGACCATGTATAGATGCATCTTGTTGGATTTAACCGTTCCTTGAAACGTAAAGAGTCGGTCTTCCCAAATTATACACAGACAACAACATATATTTCCCCATTTAACAAACTAATTAAATCAGAATCTCGTCACAGGGATCATTTTGGTTGGTTTCTGATAAGTTCAGGCTTTGAGACTTTTGCTACCACCTCATTATAATGGAGATTAATGAGATTTTACTTCAGTATTATCTCTTACATGACACAGAATTCCTGTGTTGATAATACAAGGAATGTGCTGTCAGAACTGTTTACTGGGTAGAAACTGAGCAGTTGCACCAAAAGTATGAGTGGGGGGTATATAAGAATAATTTGGGTGAACCAACCGACTTCTGGATCCCGGTCATGTTGTCACGTTCCAGCCATTCCTGTTGTTGGAGCCACAAGTTATGTGATGGGTGGGAATAAAGCTTCCATACATAGTGTTGCCACAAGTGCATTAGTGCAACAGTTGCTCTTGTTATTTATTTTCATAAGGGGGCAGACTACATCTCCTCTGACACTCGATCCAGCCTGAAATTGTAAAGACACCGTGACGAGACCATCCCCCCGAGGGAAGGTTGTTGGTAGCTGGGAAAAGAGGCCCGGAATTTCACAAAGAAATTCTTCGGCAGCGCGACTTTTGGTTATCGTTCTGGGGGTGGAGGGGGAGCAATAGAAATTCTCGGGGCCTAGCATTTTCTCAAACGTCTGTTCAGCTGTCAGGGGACCCACGTTTGCTTTATTGAAACAGGTGGCGCTAACAAGGCTTTGGTTTTACAGGGCGCTGACAGCCAACATAAGTTTCCATTCACACCTAATGTACACGAGCTCACACCGAAGGGGTTTTAAAAGAGGATTTTCTGCAAAGTATTCGACGACTGGAGGTCTCCTTCATCTGGAGCCAAATGAGGGGATTATGTGATGGAGCTGTTGGGGAGGGTTCAGTCACTTTCTAGAGCCGCTCATGCTGGCAATGAGCATTAATTAACATGTCAGAATGTTCAGGTGGGCGAAGATGGATTTTATATATAGTACGAGTGTGTGTGTGTGTGTGTGTTTGAGAGACACTGGCAAGTTTGCAGAGACAAGTATTGCATTTGATTGTTAACAGTAGTATGTTGAGTTTTCCCTCTGTGTCTATCCTTTCTTCTCTCCATGTCCTTAAACCATCCTGTAACTGGTAAATTTCCTCCCACTGTCTTTATCCCAGAGCCCAGAATATGTTCCGTCAAGCCATGCGCTCTCCGGTCATCATGTTCCACGTGGTGCCGTCATCGATGAAGGCCCACTACGAGCAGCTGTCCCACGCTGAAAGGAACCCCGCGTACGCCTCGGGCCGTTTCAGCCCCGACTCCCTCAGCGGCAGCACTGTGTCAGGCATCGACCACACGCCACAGCGGATGTCCCGGCACGGTTCCCAAACGCACCCACACTCCCATCCGCACCCTCACGTGCTCTCAGAGCCGACTGACGGTTACCCCCCTCTGCTTCACCCCGCGGTTTCTGCGGCCAAGCCCCCGACAGGTCACACCCACTCACCGCAGAAGGGGATGAACTCCACGCCAGCAGGAGGCTATACGAAAAAAGTCGGGAGGAGGCTCAGCATTCAGCTAAAGAAAGGTGAGGAGGTCTCCACAAAAACGCACAAACTTTGCTTTAGTGTTCGTTTTGGTTTCAACTCAAAGATAATATATCATAAACCATTACTAGTCTCATAAGCTTATTAATAACACCGATTATATATTAAAATGTCATGAGGTTAAGTTTTTCATTGTTAAGTAAATATTAACACATGATCCACATGATTTATGATTCAATTGTTATCAGTTAAGTTATCTCTTTAGCTGGGGCAGTCACATCTCAGGCAGTTTAGCTTGTGTTTTTCATTCTGATTGGCCGTAACAATCGTTTTTTTTTTTAACCCAGAAAAACATTTGGAGCTTTCATTATCAGGAAAGATCTTTATTGTTTCTGAGGAAGAAAAAAGCAAAGTCATCCCAACTGCTGTAAAAGGGTTGGGTTTGTTGTTGTTTTTGAAGCATACTCAGACTCTTTCCAGAGGATCTGTGAGTCTCGTCTCGTGCTGTGCATTTCTCTGGCTTTTTAAGATTTAGAGAAATACACAGCAATCAGTCTAACCTTTTTATTTCCACCCAATAAACAAGCAGCTTCCTGATTCCTTGCAAACAAGTGAGGGAACACTGTTGGAAGATGGTTCAAGCACGGAAGCGTGGAATATATGAACGAGGATGTAAGAGGCTTAAAAACCCCATCCAGAGCTATCCGTACTGATGCAAGATGTGAAAAAGTGGGTGATAAAAGCAAACAGCATCTGGTTAGATGGAAATGTGGAGCAACAGGCGACGTTAGGACTGCAAAGCTGCAGGGATCCTGGTGTGCGCTTTGACTGACAGTGGACACAGGTGGTGCAAACCTCTGCCAACAGGATTCCAGGTGTCGGTGCCAGGTCCCAGGGCCAGAGAGCTTGTTGCTAAGCAGCCGCTCGTCCCCGTGCACTGTCAAATGCCACAGCAAAGAGTCTGACAGGGCTGCACCATATGCCCGTTGAAGTTTTCACCCAAACCTGTCCTCTCTCGTGGGGTGGGAATCAAGCCAGAACATAAAACATAAAAACGTCCAGCTGCTTTTTAAAAATTCCTGACTCACAGTTCTTACCATCCATTCTTCTGTCAGGTTTTTTTTCACTCTTCTCATTCTCATCTGCCCGCTCGCTGACAAAACACTTGTGAAAACACTGCATTCTGTGCATGATATGGCAGGAGATCTGTTATGTTCACAGTCAAAGATGTTATCTTTTCTCATTCCACCTTTGTTTGCTGTTGTTGGAGCAGACACTTACATGGATTAACAGTGATTCCCAAGAGGCTGTTTGGCTCATCTGTTTTGTTTTGAGTACCGACTTAAGCCTACAGCTTTGAGCGCAGATTAAGCTCCTGCATTTCTTATGTGCTTGAATCAGACACCGGGCTCCTTGCAAATCCCAGGGAGTATCAAAATCAATCACAGAATCTTATTTCTGCACAGGAAATTGCTTAGGTATGTCTTAATCAAGCTAATGGGAGTTTTAAAGATCCTCCTCCCTGTTTAAAGCCAGGAACTCTACAAGCATTTACCGGTGAGTTTAATGCCGCACCTCGAATGCCTGCGGGAAGTTGATTGGCTCATCAATGCAGGGGATTAGGTAGAGGATGTGAAACAGGATGGCTAAGTGTTGTGCTATTCTTTTCATCGGCTCATTCAGACAGGCAGGGGGGGATTAAGGCCAAAACCCCTATACAGCAAAAATGCTCCTCATTGTTCTTATATTAACTTTTTTTGGACATACATATCTTTTCAAATAGTTTATTTACAGAAACATATCACATGATCACAAGTTCTGAGCACTTGTACAGTAATCTTTATGTGGGAGAAGTTACTCAAGCATGTTGATTATCTGGAGAAATACACCAGACATCGTGCCATTTTTTTCCTTCATACATGCTGCAGAGAAGAGCAGTTTGCGTCAGACATCCACTCACGACCGTAAATGCTCAGTTCAGTTTTAATTCGCTGCTTTTTTACCTGCAGTATTCACACATGTGCTCAGATAGATTATATTTATTATCTGGTCCTACTGATTTAGACGTTTCTGTTCTGGTCCTGCAGGTTTTGTGTAGAAAGGTTTAGAGCTGCATTGCATTTGCAGAAGAAAAGTTCTGGTTACCCGTTCCCTAACCCTGTTGTGTAATACGTGTTATGTTTTTTTGACCCGGGTTGTTTTTCAATTTCTGGCTCCAATTAAAAATCAAGCAAAAGTATTACATTTCTTCAGGCTGAACTTTCTTATTGGCACAACATAATTGCGTGTAATTATTGACTGGTTCAAACTGAGACTTTAAAAGCATGCAGTTTCATTGCCCTGCGAAGTACAAACTACTTTAATTATTCACCACAAACCTACTTAAGTGCTGTGCTGACAGGGTAGAGGATTTCTCTTCATTTCCTGCAACTTCAAGTTGCCCAATAATAGGAAATTGTTTGTTTGTCTGCTAGGAATATGGATAATATGAGACGGAGACCTGCGTTCCTAATGGCTCATAATGATGCACTCGTACGAGGTTGCAGGCAAAACTTACAAACGTACACAAGCCAAATGCAGTCCGCCCACAGAAACATAGGTTAATGAGCACATGTAGATCAACAACATCTCAGGGTGCTGTGTGCCTTAAAGGCCAGGTCACAAGGGAAAGGAGAGTCGTTAGTGTATTCTTCTCAAAACACAGAGTCAGATTTCATAAACGATGGTGTCAGAGGCATTTATTGTGAAATCTACAGCACCGGTTGTCGCTGTAATGCTGATTATATTGCCTCTGTTTTTTTTCAGCATTGTGATATGCTACTGATTATTTCCTGAAAGTATGATGTAATCATTCAGCTGCATGCTGAGCTGAATCAGACAGATCACGTTTATCATGATGTTGCAGTAGTAAATAGTGGCCTAAACAACGGCCTCACTTATTAACGTGGATTGCAGTTGTTTCCTCTGACACTGGGGGACGCACTCTTTAACTCAGGTAAGGTGGGCCACTTTTTACTGGATGATGGTGCTGGAAAAACTGGTTAGGAGTGTGCTCTATTAAAAGAGATGAGGTACTCATTGTTAATGGGTCAAGTGTTCCCCTCGGGTGGGACAACTATATTCATACCAACCCTTTACTCCTAATGAAAGAACCCACTTGACTCTCAGCTAAATGTCTCCCAAAACACCAGCCAATATTATTGCCCTCTCAGATACAGGAGAGTTTTATCAGTTGAATGTTAACATATTTTTAGCAGCTTGAGATCCAGAGGTACAGAGGAGACTGTAAGTCAAGATAAAACCAGATCCTATCATTAGATTTTGCATCCTCACTTATTCACCCGCTCATCCCGCAGGCCCCGAGGGACTCGGCTTCAGTATAACATCACGGGATGTTCCCATTGGGGGCTCAGCACCCATCTACGTGAAGAATATCCTGCCCAGAGGAGCTGCTATCCAAGATGGCCGTCTCAAGGCAGGAGACAGGTTGCTAGAGGTAAGCGATGCTTTACAAGGCATGTGTGAGGAGGCTTTAATTTAGTCTTAGATGGTGATTGTGATCTGGAAAGTAGATGTGTATCACGTAGGAACGGTGATTTTGTTCCAAAATACGAGAAACTGCAATTTTAAATATGTGATATACGCTGCTTGCCATCTGCTGAAGTGTAGCAAATTCCTTTCTCGTAACTGTTTTAAATGGAAATGGGGATCCTGAAATTAAATCGAAGACTATGCTTCCACACGCTATCTCGTGCAGCAAAAACAGAACGGCTTTTGAAGTTGCATCATCCCACGTTGCAAACCATTTGCATAAAGGATTACACTGTGCGGCTCTGAATGTATGGGGTTATTCCACCAAAACTTTCAATCCTTTTATCCTCATGTTTTTCTCATTTTCAAACTTTGTTTGAACTAGAGCTAAAGCGACTAGTTGATCGACTAATCAAATTAGAAAACGAACCATGTGCCGCTTTGATAAAAATGTAAAGTGTTGCTGCTTTTCTGTCACGGCCAAAAGGCGTAATTAAGAGATTTGAGTGTTTCACCTTTTTAAAAACAAGCCTAGATAATAATCCATACAAGATAATGTAGAGTTTAATCCAATCACTGTGTCTCCTGTTCAGGTGAATGGCGTGGACCTGAATGGGCGGACCCAGGAGGAGGTGGTCTCCTTGCTTAGAGCTACACCCATGGGCGGGGCTGTGGGGCTGCTGGTTTTACGCCAGGAGGACGCTTTCCTACCCCGAGAAGTGGTACGTTGGCTGCTCGCCACCTCAGCGAAGCATCACTGCAGCTCTTCACCCTGTCACCATAATGCATTACATATCATGACATATATATGTAATTTATGTATATACAGAGATGGTGTGTTCTGGCACATGTGTGATCGCTTCCATGTGTGATCCTGAGCTGTCACAAGCCCTGTTAATCCTTCCAGTGAGGGCTGTGCCGTCTTCTCATTTCCCAGCTAACACAGCACGCTAGCCGAGCATGCAGATTGATGGTCCTGCTCCATCGCCGCACCGCTCTTTATTATCAAGTCGCGGCTAGCCTCGGTGGAAACCTGTAGAGCTGTCTTTTCACCCTCTCCTTTCTTCGCGATTTCACTTTGTCTTCAGTCTTTCGTTATCCATCACCCTCCTCTCCCGCTCTTTTCATTCTACTTCACCAGCTCCCTTTCTTTCTTCACATTTGGTGGGTAACCTTCTCTGCATCTGCATTTCCATCTCCTCTCACTGTGTTTTGCCTCCAAGCTGACTCGGTAGATTGATGGATGTGTGGATGAAAAGACAGACGCAGGGCAGGTAGCAGGCAGAGAGTGAAAAACACACTTGGCTTGAATATCAATCAGGCGTAGTCCACACACATTACATTTTACAAACTGAAACACAACTGTTTGTGAGCAGTTTTTGGATGCTGCTGCTGTCACTCAGTCTTGGCAGAAGCCACTCTCAGTGATTCATGCATACTGATGCTAATTTAGTTTTCATGTTTGTTTATGTTCATGAAGTTCATGTTTTTACATGGTGCCAGATGTTGTACTTAATTATCTTTGCAGAAACATGTAATAGGATGCTCTGCATGTATGGCGTTACCTCAAAGTTGTGTTTTTTAATCGGGAAGGGAGCTTATAATGACCAAGGCAAAAGCAAGATGGCAGAACACAGAGAATTAAGTGGCTTTTTTAATGTGTGGGAAGTGAACAGTGGAGGCTGTGGGTGCGCTTTAAACCACATTGGTGTTTACTCTACAGCAACAGTCAAGGTTTCTCTGCTATCTCCCTACCTCTGCTAGCTGGCTTTAACACAGCTTATTGAGTACTAACGTGAGTAATGGCACCAAACAGCCTTAAATCTCTGCTCTGCTGTGTCAAAAATTTATTTCTCCCTCTACCTTCAGAAGCCATGGCAGCCAGTAGAGCCACAAACAGCTATTCACTAGCAAGCGGTGCCAATCAAACGGCTGATTGGTGACAATTATCACAGTGAGCGATGCAGATGAGGCTATTGGCTGGCTGTCGCCATGGGTGAAGTTTGATGAGGCAAACTGCCACACTGGTCGATACTCATCTTTAGATTACAGCAGAGCTTTAAGTCTGGCTGACTCTGCATAGCTGGTAGTTAGATGGCAGGATTTATTTGATCTGTGGTTATCAGCTGCAGAGGGTGGAGAGCGCGATGTGAAAGGGCTGAGATGGGACTCGAGGGAGATGAGGTCCAGTGCACAAAATGAGCAGCCTGAGTCTCTATCTGAGGCTAGACTGCACTTTTTCTTCTGCGTTTTAGAGCCTGTAGAGACGAAACAGTCTGTCAGTTAACAACAACATAAGGGTGAAAGATGTTCTAAATTCACAGTAGCGCATTACTTGGGTAATTTAAGCTTAAAAAAACCCAGATCGGGCTTTCTTGGCACATAGTTATGAATTACAAATGGCGATTACTAAGCCTAATATATTAAATCTAATGTAGAGTAATGAAAAGAATTAAGTGAGCAGCTGTTGTATTACAGGTGACATAATTCTCAGCAGGTATAAAAGCCCTTAATCTAAGCTGAACAATCTATTTTATCACTAATGTGAAACTACATCAGTGTGACACATAATACGCTGAGCAGGAAATTGAGCTTACACTATAATGGTAGACTAACAAAGAAATTGGAAATGTTATTCAGATTTGCTCTATTATTATTCAAATTCCTGCATCACCAATACAAAAATCTGGCATAAAATCACATTTAGTTTCACTCGGAGAGAAGCAGGATTGTAAAAAGCAGCTCTGTCCTTTACAGTTTTGAATGTACCGTAATTGTCGGGCTATAAGCCGCTACTTTTTGCACAAGCTTTGAACCCTGCGGCTTTTAGTCAGGTGCGGCTTTTCTATGATTTTTGTGATTTCGTAAGGCGATTTGTTTTGTTTGTTCCGCTGTTGTGCGGCACTACGTTGCCTGGCGGAAGGGCATGTGATCAGACACACAGTATCGGGCTTTAAGAGTGGTATGTTGGTCACGTGTCCATCCACCAGGCAACTGTGCCGTCTAAGCAGCCGAAAAACAAACTTCAAAAGTAGCGCACTGCGTTCAGTGGGGCGTGGATGACGGCGGGGATAAACTTGCGAAAAGCAAGTTATGCTCAACTCCACCAGTGGATTCTGACAGCGTGGAAAAGTGTGAAAACATCCATGATCACCAACGGATTTTGAAGGGCTGGACTGCTGCATGATGGAGAGAGGACACCGCCACGGCCCTTCAGAGGTTGTTCGACTCTGACACTGACAACAAGGATTTGTTTGGTTTTGAAAGTGACAACGAAGGAAAGAAGCTGAGAGTGGATGACGAGCCATCCTGAGCCTGTTCGTATCCGACACTGGAGAAGAGGACTTTGGTGGTTTTAGTGCGCAGGAAGATGGTGGTGAATGACTGACTTTTCTTCTTGTTAAAGCCGTGTCACTGCACCTGAGCCTAAAAGGTTGGCTGAATCTATTTTTTGGTGTGCTGTAGGTTATTGTTATGTACTACATTTGTTACTCATTTATGAAGCACAGTACATGTTTCGTACTTGTAATTACCGGTACTTGTACATATACCTAAAAGTTATGCAAATATGTACCCCTAATTTGTTTTCAAAATATTAATAAAAGGGTGTGTCTCCAAACAGCCATCTCTTTCCTGACAATTCCTTTGTGCATATTCTCTTACATATGATAAGTAAACATTGAAACACCTTGTGGCTTTTAGTCAGGTGCGGCTAATGTATGTACAAAACAGGATTTTCCCCTGATTTTAGCTTGTGCGGCTAATATTCAGGTGCGCTTTGTAGTCCGGGAAATACGGTAGTTAAATTCAGGCAACTTTTTCAAAGCAGTTACTAAACTGTGCCGAATGCATTTGACGATCCTTTATTAACCGCACTTTGGGCTTGGCCAAATTCTGTTGCTCACTAACATTTGTTGTTGTTGTTTTGTTTGATGACTGATGCTGACTTTTTATTTACAGTCAAAACTGTGTGAAAGCTTCAGAATCTCAGTCTGCACGGAGCATTTTACTTTAAAGATTGTGGCTGTGAATTTATTCGGGTCGTTTTTCTTGCGATGAAAGCAATCTGGATGTTTGTCTCATCTTGCGATGGGGCACAGCTGGATGGTTAAAAAAAATCTAGAGTAAATGAAAGTGAAACTGTAAAAGTTTGTGCGGATGCAAAGACAGCATTTCGATGATATGATATTTTGTCTTTGCAACCGCTTCAGTTGTTTCCGAGCCACGGTTGATACTCAAAGTCTCAGCACTCGTCAGATTTATCATTTTCATATCCTGCATGCACATTTTCTTGAACTGCATCACTTTATCCACTAGTTCCCACTCCCTGATTTCTGTTCAAGTCGAATGTTCACTGTTTATGTGAAGAAGTATATTTCATTTCCTGATTACTTTTGGTTCTTCTGTCCCTCCTCCATCCTCTAGAATGCTGAGCCCCAGATGCAAATCCCGAGAGATTTGGTAAGACACCACCCTTACACCGACCTGCAACAAACCTCCACCTCTCTTCTTTAACAGCCCCCTCCTCTTTATTTAGCCCAAACTCCCCCTCCTGCTCTTATCACCCAACTTATGCATGCATCCAGCCTCTGCTGCTAAACTAGCTGGTTAATCAGAGTGCACGTCAGTACCCTACCTATAGTGTTAGTCACTACTTTAAATCTGTAGCTAGAGATGCTGTAACAAGTCACAATTTCATGCTTCATCAGTATGTGGCTGTTGAAGCTGTGCTGCAGTATAATTTGCTCCATAACTCCCTTCAGAGCTGCGTTTGCCAGTGAAGGTGGAAGTTTGCTGTATTTGTTGGCTGTGGATAAGGCTGTCAGTCTGGCCTTGTTGCTGCAGACCTGCTCCGATATGTGAGGGGAATAACAAACCGAGTTTAGTTTAGGGGGAAATGCAGACAGTGCAGTGAAACGTGCACAGACACTTTGACAGCTTTAATAGATAACGGCTTCCGTAATTGAGGAACTTAACATAAAGTATATAGCGTGCTATAAATGTCTGACAGAGATTCTTAATCTTGGGATCGTACCCTATGGAGTGTGTTTCAGAATCTACCTTCTGTGAATAATCAGCTCTCATCAGGATGTACAGTGTCTCCAACTGTTACAGTGTGGTCTTTATGGCACACATTACCCAAAAAGGCTCTCTATTGCAGCAGCTGTTAAAAGCTCATCTGTTTTTACTGCTCGTATTAAAAAGCTATTCAGATTTCCATAACTCTCCATTTACATGCCAAATTTGATTTGTGATTTAACAGACTTCACGTCTTCACATCTGGCCTTACCTTCAGGTTACATCTGGCTGAGTGCAGGTAATTGGTTAGGTTTTTGCGTGGCACATTAGAAGTGTAATTGCCCAGTTAATCTGATTGGCGGTTGTACCTGCCAGCTGTGGGGATGATCCTCGTCGTGACGAAGCGTTATGGCGGGGCGTTGTTGACTATTGTGACTGCAGCTGGCACATTTCATATGTGTGCACATGTGCAGAAAAGATGACGCGTATCATTCCAGAAGCATTAGAATAAGTGCAGATAAACACCACTGTGTCTCCCATTGCTGCCATTTCAATGTCACGTTTCGAAGTTGGAATGGTAGAAGTCATCCTTGGAAGCATTGTGCTGTTTTCCTTCCAAAAGTGCACTATAAGTTTAAACGTTTGGAATATTTATTGGGAATTAATTGCTTTGCTTTTGCCTTTTACTCATATTTCTTTTTTCTCAGTAATGTAAAAAACAATCCAGGTGATCCGTGTGGTTTGTGTAGCAGTTTCATGTGGTTCTGTCTCTTTCTGACTCTATCTTTATAGGAATTGATGCTAGCCTAATTATTTATATATATATAATGCAGCAATATTGCAATTTGCGTCTTTAATGCAAGAAAATAATGTCCGTTTCCTCAATTTTGGATGTTTCCCACCCTAAAGATCGATGTGAACCGGAGCCAGACGGATAAGAAAAAGCACCACAGTCCTGCTGTCTCCTCTCACTCCCGTTTTGTCTCTTTTCAACTCCCTTCTTTCCTGCTTTCCAAACTCCAAACCTCCAGATGAGCCTTCTCCTTACCCTTTCCCGGAACACCAACCGCCATAATGGATTCAGTGCTTTTCAGATGTTATCTGTTGTCAGGCGCCTCATTTTAAACATCTCACTGCCGATAACAGCAACAATAGCAGAGGCACCATGATGGTGTAAGGGGCAGGGCGTGGGTCCGAAAGAACATCTTTTAATGGACATGCATTTTCAAATATTAGATAGCTTTCCAATGGAAAAGACGGGATAACAGCAGTGCCCATGGGACAGCGGCTCGTTATTATTGTCTTCATTCCCTTATTATTTTTGTTAAGTGACCACATAATACAAACAACTACAGAACATTGTGACAGTTCAAATCACTCTCAAATCATTAATTTTGTTCAGCCAACTGTCCAAAGTTGAAAAGCATTTAATTAAAACATATCTAAAGCTTTCGATTCTTTAGCAGTAAGTAAAAAGCAGGCTCAGCGCGCCGCATGGGGACCTTAATTATATCTGTTGATTTTCTTTGACTTTTTGAAAACACGTATTCTGTTATGCATCTCCACAGTGCAGTTAGTAGCGTTAAAAAGCTAACGAAACTTACTATGTAGACAGCTTTTAGATCCGCGGCTTTGCCGGCACTCAGCTGGGTGTTTGGAAGCTGGCACAGCATGACTCATCCTTTGAGAGAGCTCTGTCAAGGGTTACACGGCAGACAAAATGCAGCAACTGAAGTGGAAAAAGCACTCGCTTTATGAAATCGGTCCAATGACCCAAAAATCACACATGATTTTACAGTAGTGCTTTAGAGGTTGGCTAAAACTTTTAGTTGTTTTGTTATGTTTTTTTTACGCGGTAAAGCCACCGTGCTCTCCAGTCATTGCAATAAAAATGGCCAATGATTAAGGAGACTCCTGTTTCTTTTAGCCCTTCATCCATGGCATTAGCGCCCATGACCCTCTTTGTTACATATTTGGTCATGTCACTTTAAACTTTCTGGCCAAATAGGTTCTTTATTGCAAATAGTGTCTTGGAGTCAGTAAGGGGTCCATGTCTAAGGGGTTTCTGTGTCTAACCTGTTGACTTTGACTGCTCCCTTTAGCATCCACGGCAGCCTGTGACAGCCGGGAAACACCATTGGCTGATAGAGGTAACTGCTGCATGACATCACCAGCGTGGGCTATTATGTGCTGTATAGGGAAAAAAGGCATGAAAGGCAAATGAGATACTTTGGGTGGCTGCACAAATAGACTGGGAGTCATTTAAGCAATCCATTGCTTTCCCAATGGTCTGTAAAAACAAAAGACTTTGTTGGGTTTTCTCTTCTGTCTCTTCCTCGCCCCCTTCTTCTCTTCAGTTTTCATTGTTTCGTCTCCTGTCTCTGTCTTTGTTAGTTCTCCTTTTCTTTATTTCACCCCCCCTCCTCTCTCTCTCTGCCTCACACACGCACACTTAAGACACACTTTAAGACTTAAATCCTCTTCTCTGCACCTGGCTGCTACAATAGAGTGCTGATCAAAGGCATCCGTCTTTACATGCCTGCTCTGATAGTTTCATAATGGGCCCATAACGTGAACATTCAGCTCCATTGTTTATGCCATTAGTCATACTGGCTTATGGAAAATTACTGCAATGCTATATTGAAAAGCCATCAGCAGGAGCAGCAGTAATGCTACAGCAGCGCCGTGCCAAGATGCTATCTATCACATGTGAATGTTTCTCTCGCACACAAAGCTGTTATGAAATGGTAATTTGTTAGCACATTTTGGTGTAATGATGAAGGATTTTTTCACAGCGTGATAAAGCATTCAGCATACGATGTGCGTTGGCCGCCCATGACACGGCATATATTTACAGAAAAATTTGGCAGTATTATACTGTATTTGTCTGTGAGAAGGTCAGAAGTGTGGTGCGGGTGTGTGGGAGGTTTTGTATTTTTGTTTTTAAACTACAACTTGCAGGACAAACCAACGCCATGCATTAATGCAACATCGTTTTATTTGCAGCTCATAATAACAAGGTCAGTGTGTGAAAATATCAGCGCATGATGCATCAAAGCTTCTGTCTTCTGCTCTTTGTTTCAACGCTTCGTAACATATAGCACCCGATATAGCAGTTGTTATATGAAGTAAAGTACCGAACGTGTCCGGGGTTTTTTTTTTGGACTCATCTAAGGTTTTGCAAAACTATAACAAACATTATGCCATATTTCATTTAAACAACTGTGCACAGTTTATTTGTTAAGCAATAAATGCTGTCAACGGTGGAATATGGGGTCGTAATTCATTTTTGATAACTGTAAGAGAATGCAGAGTCACCAAAGTTTTCATTCCAGGAAGTTAATGAAATTATCTCACATATTTCTGGATCATAACAGCAGACTCCATGGCAGGCATTCAGTTTCAACCTCTGGAGAACCTAGCACTGTTTAGCTGTGTTTATAGCCACGAGTCAGCTCTACTGACTTGGGTAATAATTGCATCATATCTCTATCTCAAAAGATCTGAAATGATATTCCTCACTCAGCATTTTCCACATTAGGTGGCTGGTTATTGCTGCTGCATGTCTGATGGCCTACGTCAGCATAAATCTATCTGGCAATATCAGTGACAAGTATTCTTATTTAAAGTCTAAAGTGCTGGTGTCTTTGTACAAAGCAAGCATAACTAATAAAACAAAGCCTGATTTCACAGGAGTACCTATTATGCTTTTCCTATTATTTATGTGTATTCAACAGTGGGGAGGCTAAAGCCTGAGGGTGATAGGCGGGTTACACCCTGAACAAAGGGGCTAACACAGAGTGACTGACAGTCATTCATGATCACAATCACACCTATGCCCAATTTAGAATCACCAATTAATCCAACATACTGTGGGAGGAAGCTGAAGTACTCAGCGAGAGAGCATGAAAGCTCCACACAGGAAGCTCCTGGCTGACCAGTGGATTCCTGATCCCAGTCACTCTACACATGTGAGGCAACGGTCCAAACCACTGTGTCTGTGAAGATTCTCAGCAATTCAGGTCCTTGTAGTCTAAGAAGCTTGGAAGGAAAAACGTCTGGACATCTTTAAGTTTCTTGAAGATGTTTCACCTCTCATCTGAGAAGCTTCTTCAGTTCAAACAGCAGCTGGTGGAGAGTCCCAGATTTAAGCCCTATAGGAGTGTCCCCCAAGAGGGTCATAAACCCCCTGTTGATCCTCAACCTAATTACAGGAGTCAAGGTTTTGGGTGAGCCCATTGTGAAACTATCCCCACCCCCACATGTGATTTACTGGCCCAGGATGTGAGTGGGCGTTAAGACATCTGGGAAGGGATCTTCTTCAGTTGCTCTTAGAACTGAAGAAGCTTCTCGGATGAGAGGTGAAACGTCTTCAAGGAAACTTAAAGAAGTCCAGATGCTTTTCTTTCCAAACTCCAAACTCCATAGGTTCTAACCACTCAACCACTGTCCAAAGCTCTAAAACTGTGCCCAGTGTACTCAGTGTACAGGTGATCCTTAATGGCCAAAAGCTCAGACGTGACAATGCTGTAAACATTTCATTTCAGACAGTTTTTTGCACTCTGTATGATGTCGGGTAACATGGATCTCCCTCTAGTCAAATATAATACAGAGTAGTCACAACTGGTGGACAGTTCATATCTTACTGCAACCCTGTAAACTAAAATGTACTTTGAAATTGGAGTTTTTCTGTTGATGGGGTATCTGTTGCTCTTACTAGTGTACATGATCTGAATATTGGTGTTATCGCCACCTCAGGTAAATAGCAGCTTAGTGGGTTTTTTAGCTGTAATGTAGCAAGAAGTCATTACTGGAGTTACATAACTTGTATCATTATTAGCACAGGAGAATAGCAGCAGTGATTAATGGTTGCAGCTCGGTGGCAGCAGGCACAGTGGTGTTTCTGTGTTTTGCAGCGGCCCGGTGGTGACACATACAAGTCAATCAGAGAGGGCCATTCTACCACAGAACAGGCTTTTTGGCTTAATTAAAGTGATGTTTCAAGCTGCCACCTGGCCTGTACCCTCACGCACACACACATTACAGCCACCCATACAGCACATTACACACACACACACACACACACACACACACACACACACACACACACACAGTATGCAGCTACATAGACTATCAAGAGCCTTTTGCACATTGCAAACTCTAAAACGCACGAGCCATATGGCACGATTTACACAAACACGCAACACCTCAGATGCACACGCACCACTACACATTTGCACATAAGTATACTCGCGCACTAGCACACACGGGCGTAGAGTGACTGGGAGCAGCTGCTAGTGTAATTGCTTGGGGTTGGATGAGGTTATAAATGGTTTCTAGTGGCCGAGGGAGAGGGAGAGCTAGAAAGAGGGCAGCTGATTAGTTTTGGACTGCAAGTTGAACATGTGACGGGGTGTGTGTGTGTGTGTGTGTGTGTGTGTGTGTGTGCATATCAGCCTCCATAATGCTGTAAAGGAAGTGTCTATCAGCATAGTCATATCATAGAAGGATAGCATTTTTTTTTTTTTTTTTGTTCACACACACAAATCATACCAACACACACACTTCCTCTGTCTTTCCCCCTGTCACTGGCTTTCTCTATGACACACATACACACTCCACACACCTGCCTTCCTCTCCTCCTCCGTGCTGTGCCTGCCTCGGGTGCGTCGATCACACAGGTATTTGATATTCATGGTTTATCAGCATGGAGCTACAGCGAGACGCATCAGAACGAGTGGGAGAAGAGAGAGAAGGTGAGGGAGGAGGGGGGACAAGTAGGAGTCATGAATAGAGGGGAGAAAAAGGGGGAAGCAGGAAAGGAGGGTGGGAGAAAAGGGGAGGAGAGTGGAAAGACGAGGACGAGGGAAGAGGCTATGAACATTTTTTTTTTTTCTTCAGTGGAAAAAAAGGATGATAGCAGAAACGACCAAAGTCAGGCACTTTGTGGGTATAGTGTGGAAAGGGTGAGACGGAGTGATGCTGATGAAGATACAGGAACAAAGAGCGAGGATGGCAGTGTTTAAAGCAGCAATAGAAAGCCAGGAATATGAAAAGATTTGGAGTATGAATAAGCAGAGATGGACTGTGCTACAGTAGGCAGCCAACAATGCTCTCCACGCCCGACTTCTCTCGACCAATTACACCCTTCACTGCCCCCTTTTTACTTCTCTCTCTCTTTTCAGTCATCACCTCCAGCCCTCATTTCTCCCCCCCCTTAAAATTCCCCTCAACTGAGTTTTCCAGATGCCATCAAATCGACAGGTTTGTACAGCCAAAGTCAAGCTAATCATTCCAGGCCCCGCAGCGGAGAAGGGAAAAGCAGGAAAAGAGTCTGATTCCTCGTAATGCTCAAGTTTTAGTTACTGCACACATACAAAAAAAGAGCAGAGGCTTTGAAGGTGTGAGACTTGCATTAGATGTGCTGCACTGGAGAGGTTTGGGGGGGGTGGATGGGAATGAGTGAAAATGAGAACGCGAGAGGGACAGAAGGCTTCAGAAAGCTAGTGTGTGTGAGAGGGCTTAAAGACGAGAATCTGATGCGTCATCTTTTCCTTCTTTTAAGTGTCAAACTATAAAGTTTTATGTTACAGCCAACATTTGGTCAGCAGTTAACAAAAACCAAAAGTTATTGCTCTGAGTTAAAGCCTGTTAATCCTCAAAGCCCCGTCCAACTCACTGTCATCACCTGTGCTGACTTTAAACACTCCAGTCTCATCAATCTGTGGTTGTTCTCATGTATAAGTTCTTCCATTTCTTAAGTCAGATAACTGAGAAAGAAGCTGCTTACTTTATGGATGCCACCTGTGAACTAGACAAAAAGCATTTTTCCTGTGATTTCAGAGTTTTCAGACTTAAGCTGTGTTTATCTGAACTGAGTTCAAATTTGAGGCTCACGTTTTCAAGTGCATCTTTCTGCACAGTACTTTGAGAAAAGCTTGTTTTTCATGTGGCGCAAACACTACTTTAGTGTCAAGGATAAAAGCAAAAACGATGGCTCCTCAAATTTAGATGTTTTAATGTCGGGTGTGCTCGTAGGAATAAATGATAAGAGGGGGAACCGAAACGAGAAGCCGAATAAATGGGCGAAGGAAGAACAAGTACGTGGGAGTTGGGGAAGGGAGGTGGCACAAAACAGGGAGGAGATGGAGATTTAAAAAAAATAAATAAATGTGAAGGAGAAGTATAAAAATACAAAAAGCAGAGAGAGTGAGAGACACAGGCGCGCAGTGAGAGAGGTGGCAGTGTCTCTCCTTTTGTGTTCCACATGGATTCATCCCTTTCTGTCGGCCTTTCATTCACACTCGCTCGCTCGCTCACTCTGTCATTGTCATGCTCGCACTCTCTCATTCTTCTCACCCTTTTCTTTTCGGCTCCTCGCCTTTTCACCCCCCCATCCCCCCTCAAGCCCATCGCTACTTTCCTTTCCATCACCTTCATTCAGCTCCTCTCACTTTGTACCTTCTTTGCCTCCTCCTGTGCCTGTGTGGGTTATTTTCTTCTGATTTTCTTGTCGGTGTATTTTCTCTCTGGTCTTAATAACAATAATAATCAGTTTGATAATTCAGGATCTCAGAAAAACAACAATTAAGCTTTATTTAAAAGTTGGTACACTGCGTCCAATTTAAGATAAATATTTTGGATCATGACTAAAATTTTGATTATAGGTTATCAGAAGGTTGTAACTTTGTTACACATAATAATAAAACAAGGATCAGAATGTTACTTATAATTTTGCTTACATCTTTCTTTCAAACCAGTGAACTGAAGACAGATTACACACTGTAAACAGGGATGTAGTAGGAGTGGAGCACATTTGATCCCTATGGTTGGCCTTAGTGGTAAAATCATGTACTTCAGAACTTTTCCCTAGCTGACCCACAGCTCCTTTCAAAAAAAAAAGAAAGAAAAAAGTAGCCAGGCGGTTTATGCTAATCTTAGCTCCACAGACTTCTCTCCACAGATGGTACCATACCTGATCTGTGGCAGGCCCGCTCGCTGCCTGTTAAAGTGCTGTCACGCAGGATGCCTCGTGAGTGGCACGCTCTGAAATCCATTATTTACAATGCTTCGCGCAAGCCGTCACTGCTGCCCTCGCAGCCAATGGAAAGACAGCAGTGTGCAGGGATCGAGGGAAAATTGATATTATAGGTGTAAAGTAACTGAATTATATAATTGAGCTTTGAGATTGTAGTAAAAGCATCAGAGAAAAACTTCTGATTTGTTCCTCCCAGTAATGAAGAAAGGAGGTGCAGGGCACAGAGTGAAACACCGCTGGAAGTCTTTAACTGTGACTGCCTCAAACAGCACATTGAACCCTGTGGTGTGGAGTGCACATATTGCATGCTGAATGAGAGTCTCATCAATCGTTTGGTACCAAAACTGTCTTCACCTCACCCAAACGGTGCTCGCACGATGGTCCAGAAAGAACAGCAATGAAGTTAAATGGCAAAAATAAGATTTTGACACAGTCTTCAAAGTAAAGAAGCCCAAGGTTTCGTTTCTGCAAAGATAATATTCATTATATTTCCAGATTAAACCATAATTGTGTTGGTTCGTGGTGGAAATTCTTTGCTAGTGCACATTTAATGTGTAAAATCAACATTGCAAATGCTGTAAACGAGCCTGCGGTGGTTTGACGACTGTTAATACCTACAAAAAGACACAATACTGAGCCCCCTCCCTAAAATTTTGTTAGAAGCATCTTTAGCTTCAGTGACGGCACACATTTGCTGTGACATGATCTTGCTAATCATATGCAATATCACAACATTGATTTCCGTCCAGAGTAGCATTGATTTTGACAAGTTCTTGTATTAATGTTGGTCGGGATTTTGGACTCTGTGGAGGCCGATGCATGTAAGAAAATGTCTCGTGCTCTCAGAAGTGATCCTGATGAATCCTGGCTGGAGCATGCCCTCGCCATTAGGGAAGAAAAAGTACAATTAATTGACGCAACCTCTACCCTCTTTTATCAAAAACTGGTGGAACCAGCTGATGAGCAAGCACATTTTAGCTAACAGAGACCAGCATTAGCTAGAAATGCAGTGAGTTATAGCATTTAAAGTAACAGGCTTAACTGATTAGTTAGTTAATTAATTGATTTTTAGCTGAGTTTGCCGTCTGTGGATACAGTATCAGTCTTAACTATGTCTACCAGACTAACTGTTAACTGCCGTTGCTGGAAGGCTCTCCAGTCTCTTTTGTGTTTTGGAAAGGCGAAAAGACGTTACCATTTTTTTTGCTCTCAGGGTTACCAGATATACTTTCCAGTCTAATTATCTTGTAAGTTTTGCATAACGCTGTATGAAATATGGCAGTTAAATTCAATCAAACCATTAGATTTAAATCTAAAAGGGAACAGGAGGTTATTTTCAGCCCTGAAATAAAACCTCATTTACAGATCACTTCTATTTTGACTTCACTTTCCTTCTTATTCACTTACTCACAGCTCAGGAGTCACTTTTTAATTAGCCTTACATTTATTCCAGCAGAATGAATTGCACCAAAATAATTAAATTCCTGTTGTCTTTATTATTCCACAGCACTTCCAGTGAATTGTGCCTCGTATCAAATCGACTCGTGCTCTGTTTTTAATTTTCTCTCAACTTTATTCCAGGTAGCATTCTTTTGTCTTTCTGAAACACGCAGACACCCTGACGGTGCTCTTCGTGCTTCCTTGTCCTTTATCTTCCTCCTCCTTCCTTCCTCCCCTTCCCTCCCCATCCTTTTTACTCCATCCTCACTTTGCCCTCCTCCTCCGCCACTTTGCCTCTCCCTCCATCCCTCTTTCTGCCTCCTCGGTTGCACCCAGAGTAATTCCATCTCTCTCCCAGCAAACAAAGGGAGCTAATGACATGCTGACACCGAGCCCGATGATTGAATTCATTAGGCGTGCACAATAATTGCCAGGCGCTAGCGTGCACGCACCCATCTATTCAGAGGACAGCTGTCAAATAACAAGCAAGAGAGAATAGCTTTTTATTGTTGGAGCTGGAAGAGAGAGGGAGAATGAATTTAGAGAAAGAGTGAGAGAAGCACCTGTTGTGGAGAGGAAGAGAGAGAGACAGAGAGAGCACTCAGCATGTCAATTAGGCTGCTGTGTTCATGCGGGGTTACTGGGAAGTTTACTGCCTGTTTGACGCACTTGGCATCATGATTCAGGTGCAAGATTTGTG
This sequence comes from Oreochromis aureus, assembly GCF_013358895.1. NCBI lineage: Eukaryota > Metazoa > Chordata > Actinopteri > Cichliformes > Cichlidae > Oreochromis > Oreochromis aureus. The sequence goes on along the minus strand of NC_052959.1, from coordinate 28,679,971 downwards.
CTTTTTTTACTATAGGAACACTTTTAGTCGGATGTTTTTAGTGGAAACATTCATCTGTGACTTAATATCTAAGCCACAACTCTTAGTTCTGAGGTGAGGCCTTAGTCCTGAGTATACAGGGATGTTTAAGAAGAGTACGTCTTGACATTTGTTGGCCATATTTGGAGTCTCCGTGTCCTTGAAACACTAAATGTAGTCGTGGCGTTGCTCTGGAGTGCATCTGTGCTGTAATGATTTGAAATTAACAGGAGATAATCATATTGGACTGAGCTTGAACACCTCATAAGGCTGACATTAATCACAATATACATGCAGTATATACCCAGTAATCTAATCAGCAACACGCACTGGCAAATTTGCAGTTATTGAACACTTCTTAGTTGTGTACCTGCAGATGCTTCACAGTAAATGCTCTCCAATTGCATTTGCTTTGATTCACGCTGCACTTTCAAGTACATGACAGAAGTGTTCAGTTAGCCAAGATATTGGCTGTTGTGGAGCTTCATATAACCGCGCGGTAAAGAGACTCAGTCATTAATGCAGTGTTTGTTGTTGGTGGATGAGAAGCAGGTTAGTGTTATGTCATTTCTCATTTGGCGGAGCGGGCTACAATCCTTCTCCAAAATTCTTCCAGTGTAGGAGACGGGACTGCAGAACTTACTTGGACTTGCAGCTTTTTCCCTGTCACCAAAGATCAGAGCTACCACATCACATCCCAACTATTATAGGATGCCATTTTGATGTCAGAATGGATATTTCCTTAATTTATCTGGTTCGGCGTTGACTAATGAGAGCCGTGTGCCTTAATTATACAACAGAAGTCTCTGCCTGCATATACTAAGCACCTGATTTAACACTTAAGACTGGTAGTCTGTTTAACACTAATAAATCTGTTGTAGATAATGAGCTTGCACTCTGATTTACCTCCCTGCTAACTGCCCTGCTGCAAATTATATGCAGGTTCTTTTCATTAACCTCAAGTAGCCAAATGAATGTCCTTTTAACTTTTGTACTTTTGCTAACCCCAAGAAGACGGAGAAAGTGTGGCAAGGCTGAAGGGGTTTTTGCTTTACTGCTTAGGCTAAATGCATGAATGCTTTTGGTTTGGATGATTAAATTACGGTGTATGAACATTTAGCTGTATTTAAATGTGATTCGGTCTCGGTGGACTTTCTGGATTTTCAAAAGTTGCTTTCGCTCTGTAAATTGAGCCCCATCTCTCAATCTTTGCTCCGCCTCTTACAGAAGACAGAGGAGGACGAGTTGGTCCTGACCCCCGATGGGACCAGAGAGTTCCTGACCTTTGAGATCCCCCTCAGTGACTCGGGTTCTGCAGGGTTGGGTGTGAGCGTCAAAGGCAACCGCTCCAAGGAAAATCATGCAGATCTGGGCATCTTTGTCAAATCCATCATAAATGGAGGTGCAGCCTGCAAGGTACAGTAGCCTCTCTCATGAGTAATAAAGCGTCTGAATGGAAATGAAGAAGAGAGCTTAAAAATGTGGTGTTCATTCATGTAGGCGAGTTTTTTTTAAATCTGAAATTGAAATATAAAGATGCTGATTCAGTTAAGTCTGACTCTAAATGTTATGTACACCAGTAAATCCTAACTGACACCTGGCCGGCGGCAGAATCATTAAGTTTAGAATTAAATCTGTGTGTCTTTAAATTACATTAGAATGTCTTTGTCTTAAAGCTTTTTATATTTTAGGTGTGATTTTTCAACATGTCAAACCTCAAAAAGTAACTTTAACCTTCTAACAGGGAGCGTGAGGTAAACGACTTTCCTGTTTCTAAGAAACACTTAAGCTGTGATGAGCTCTATGAGCACAAAGCACCCTTTCTTCCATGGCTGTCTGTAGTGCTGCAGTCAGTTTCAATAGTCCTTCAACTTGATTGTTTTTCATACAAACAAGCTTGTGTTGACAGCTCTTGATAATGGTCTTGAAAACACTGTTTTCTCCAAGACATTAGATCATGACTAGAAACAGGATCCTCTTAGTGAGTGAGACCGTTTGTCTGATTAGATCAAGGTTATTGTTAAACCGGAGGTGTAGGTGCTTTTAGGTCTATTTACAGCGTTTATTGTTCAGTCAGTAAAAATGCACAATGCACTTTTTCCATAGTGTTAAAAGTTTAGACACCATATGTAATTGGTTGTTTATTAAAAGGACGGGCGGCTGCGAGTAAATGACCAGTTGATTGCTGTCAACGGCGAGTCGCTATTGGGCAAAACCAACCAAGACGCTATGGAGACGCTACGCAAGTCGATGTCAACTGAAGGCAACAAGCGTGGTATGATCCAGCTCATTGTGGCCAGACGAGTTGCCAAAAGAAATGAGGTAGGAACCAAGGTGAAGGATGGATTTGAATGTCTGGTTCTCAGCTGTGTGAATTTATATCTACCAGGACAATCATTACTTTTTAATTTGAACCTCTGCTTTGACAATTTTGCTAATGTGTCTTATTGATGATTAAGCCCTCTCAGACTCCCATTTAAAGCCTCAGGTTTGGAACCTATCCAGCATATTGGCCGTTATGTTGCCTGATGTTGGCTATTTGGAGATAAATCAGTGTCAGAATTTCCGACGTTGAAAAATTAAAAGTGGAGGTGGAAGAAACACCCTTCAACCACTGAGATTGGTTAATTTGTCCACCAGGGGGCAGAGTGCAAATGACTGATCCATGACTTGTAAAACAGTTACTAACTTATTTTTTTTAAACAGCATTCACATATCACCTTAGTAAATGGACTGATTCTTATATAGCGCTTTTCTACTCTCCCGGAGTACTCAAAGCGCTCACCTTAGTAAGGACTCATAAATAACTACACTAGTGCTGTCAGCGTTAATGCGTCAAAATTGGCAAATCCCCGTTAACGAGTTAACGCAGATTGATCCGTGTGAGGGGTTACTCGGTGTTAGCGCGTTAATGCAGCTTAAGCGCGTTAACGCCGTCATCACGACTAACGCGATTAACAATTAACTCATCTGGAGCATTTTGGGCAGCTTGTCCGATTTGTCCATTCTGCACTCCAGATGGGTTGAGCGTGCTAAAAATTTTAATTGCGTTAATCGTGATGACCGCGTTAACGCCGTATTAACACGTTAAAGCTGACGGCACTAAGCTAAACGTAACAAATGTTAGGGAAATCCATACATGTGCCCCATGAAAGGAAAAAAAACACTGGCTGTTATTTTGGATTTTTAAGTGACTAAATGTCATATTGGTCTAAAGAATGCTGTATTAGTCGGGCTCTACTCAAGTTCAGCATCATAGCTGTGACCAGCACGCTTTTGTGTAAACCATGCAATCAGAAGATTTTACAACTAGAACAGCAACTATAATAATTTACTGTTTTTGCTCACTCTGAGCATATATGACCTTTTGCAGCAGCCGACTTGGCTTTCACAAATTCGAACCTCAGAGTTGTGCATTACAGTTGACGTTGACTCTTCACCGCTGAGCACTTTCATTCGGAAAACTGTGGGGAAACACCGTGCCCAAGGCCGTGTCAACATTAGTTTTTGAGAAGGTGGCGTTCATTCAACATTAATGCTCCGGCTTTTTTGTTACCAGCTGTTCTGTGATTTGAAGCAGTGTAGTGAAATCTTTGACTGCTGCTGCTGATTCACAAAACATCCAGATTTAGATGCAGACTGCAGTTTGGTAAAGAACTGCTATTTCAGTCTGCTAGAGTCCAACCTTACTTTTAGTATTTTCAACTCTAATGGGGAAAAATTTCACTTCCAATCTGATAGTATTCAGATCAGATCTATAGTTGCAGTTTTCATGTTGTTTTTGTGCTTTTTTTTTTTTGCTTTTGTTCCTATAAAATTTGAAATTGCTGTTCCTGAATATAGCCACTTAAATCGTTAGGCCTGATTTCTCTGAGTTCCTTTCTGTGATAAATATATAACAACCCAAAGCCAAACCACTGGGAAATACCCTTATAAGCGTCAATTAATTATTTCATAATATAAAAGGAAGCAGTCAGGTCATAGCATTTCACCAACCCCTCACATTCACTCCTGCCTCCCTCGAGGCAGGTGGAGGAAAAATACACGGCTGCGAACTGAGCTGCGCAACTTTTCTCCTCCCCTCAATGTCATGTTTTTACATTCTCCGTACACCTTGGCCTGTCGCCTGCTTGAAAGCTGAGGCTGAATCTGTGTGCGTGCCTGCAAATGGGCGCGCACGCCCGTGTGCACGTGTACGCCTCTGGCAGTGCCTGGCTTCTCTGCTCTCCTTTTCCAACCTGGTGTGTCAAAGTTTTGATTTCCCCTCGGTCCGCCTCGTAATTGAAAGCAGAGGCTAAGCCTGGAGGTGTGTCTTGTGTGTGTGTGTGTGTGTGTGTGTGTGTGTGTTTTATCAGCCTGTGTGTAGTGAAGTGTGCAGTTTGTGCTTTTGTACATCCAGCTTATGCACGTATGCACTTATTTACCAGGATATTTCTGTGTGTCCGTTTGCCAAGACGTCCTATGTATATGCACACGCGTGTGCGTGTTGCCGACATGTCGAAGCACAGAGAGCGTGGTGGATGAATAAAATTCGAGCGCTGGGAGTCTCGTCAATCTTTGCTTCACATGCAGAGCTGGAGGCATGGCCTGAGGCTGTCCAAGTGTCTGGCTATTTATAAAAATAGAGTCCATGACACTGAGAAAACAAGAAGAGGAAAACAACAATTTAATACACTTGTTCTCAAAGAGACTGGTCTGAGCTCGAAGCCCCATAGGCTCAGTATAGATAAACGCATCATAACCAGCCGTCAATCAAATATTACTTAAAATCTAATAACACCTAATTACTATAGGATAAGAGCTATAGCTCATTTGACATTTACCGACATATGGGATCAGATAAATCTCTATTTACTCTCCCTCCCGTGTCCCCGTCAGTCTGATATCAATCTCATATGTTTGCTTTTGCATAAATCACAGGCTCCACCACTTCCGATCTTTCCTCCATCCCCATAGAAACGCAGTGAACTCCAACCAGCCAACTTCCACATCACCGCTGGCACCCGAAGGGATCGAGACCTTCCAGGAGTTCAATTATCAGCCTGAATATGCAATGAGCTGCGGTGTGATTTGTCCATGTGCCCTCAGTACGGCGAATCCCATCGGCTATTACCGAGGCATTTCACCCCGGCCCCTCAGTCGCTCGATTCATTAACTACCTCATTTAAAGTCAAGAGCGGCTGCATGCCGGCAGTCACAGCACCATATGGCGACCTTCGAAATGAGTCGGTCTCCGTAGTTGATTTGTTTTATCCATGTGAAGTTTTCATTAGTTATGTTTGCCATCATTCAAACTGTTTAATTTGTTCAGCAAATGACTTTCTTCATTTGTAGTGCAAGAAAGGCATCCAGAAAAATTAAGACGTGTTAGCAGTAAAACTGGTAGAAACTTTTATTGGCATACTTCCATTTTTTTCTACAGGAGGAGTTATTTAAAAAGGAAATGTCTATGACTTTCTTACCTTTCTACAAGAGCTATTATGGTGTGTTGCTTAAGGGTTTCAGGGTTTAGGTCTTCTTAATTTACTCAAGTTCTCTAAAAGAGTTTAAATTTTAGGTGCTTGAATTTTGCCTTATTTCCAATGTGAACCTATTGTATTACTCTACATTTCGCAGGCCTGTGCTGTATTTTTACTTGCGTACATTTATTGGAAAGTTATAGGTTTCTGTGCTGACTAATGTTTTGTATCACAACACAGGATCGAGTTCAGGGCTGCTGCAAGGGTTTATTTATTTATTCCTTTTTCATATACAGACTTGTCTTGTCTAAATGACCCCAGTGAATCCCTAACAAGAAAGAAAAAGCAGTTTGATCGATGAGCTAAAGGTGATTCAGGATGTGAACATGTTTCTAGTCTTGCACAAAGAGCCTTCTTTTCTGTAATCTGCCTCATGACCACCATATGTGTGCTCTCATAAACTGAAGTTTTCTGTTACATCCCTATCTATTCGGCAGTGTTTATGGCAGCACAACCATTCACTGAAGTGAAAAGGATCATTGGGCAAAGACCTTCTGGCAAACTCAAATCCCAGCCAAGCTAGTCATAGTCATTGATTGGAGTCATTTGGTCCCAGTATTTACTCACGTTTGATAGTGTCATTTCCTGATACGCATTGACATTTATGACTGTTATCTTTAGAGCTGTCATCACCTTCAGAAGGAAATGCAAAAACCATACAGAAAACATCAATACATCAGTACGTTCAGTGATCCAACAGACAAAAGATGCACACGCACACACCTTCTCAGGCTGTAGATGTGTGCAAAAGGGTAACGGGGCATGCAAATGGTCTATTTGTCCAGCAACAAAGAGTGTCATCATGGGTCTTAAGGGAAATGTCAAGATGCTAGGAAGCTAATCTTCCCCAGCGGGGGATCACCAGCTCGGTAACAGCCTGTGGCTCAACAGCTGAATGGAAATCCATCCTCATTTATCCTTGTTACCACATTGGTAGCATTAGCATGGATCGCCACCCCTGTGTCCAGCCATTACTATTGAACAAATGTTAGCGATGCTAGTTCCCTTCAAAATCATTCTCTCATTTTTGAGTAAGACTTAACTTCTAGCACTTCACTCTGTCCCCGTGAAAAGGATTATTTGTTCTTTGTTCACCTTTATAAAAACACTTTACAGGTGATTCAAACAAAGGAAGGAGTTGGTCTTTGATGTAACATCAGCTTCCTCTTCACTCAGGAGACACCAGGGAGCCCACTGGGACCCCAGCAGATTTTAAACACCTCCCTAGATGACCACGAGCGCCGAATCTCCCATTCGCTGTATGGTGGCCTGGAGGGCCTCGACGACAACTTGATGCCCCGGCAAGGCATGCTGCCACGCACGATAGGTGAGTTCCAGCATGACTAATTATTTGGGCCTTTTTTGTACTCAGTCATTGGAAACTGGTTATAACATTTCCTGCCTTGTTGAAGTTTATGACCATTTTCAGGTGCGATGCGATTCCCTGTTTCTTCTGCTTAAGGATGTTTATAGGGTCACAACTGCAGCATTTTACAGCAATTACAGCATTTTTTTGTGTGTGCTCTCCAAGTTAACCTGCCAGGTTTTGTCAGCATGAGCCAGCAGTATCATCTGGAATCAGTGGTTTTTAATGTCTCTGCAAATGTCAGGCAGCAAGAGACAGAGATGGACAAATGCCCTTCGACAGTTTGTTGCTTGTATGTTTTCTGAAAGCGTGTCACGCGTGTGGGTTCTCAAACCTGCGAGTCTCCCTGTTTCTAAATAACCTATTGCTCAAACACGCTCTGAGCTGGTTTAAAAGTGACTGTGTGTGTGTGTGTGTGTGTGTGTGTGTGTGTGTTTTCAAGAGATTAGCAAGCATATTTGTATCTGTGTGTAAGAGCTTTGTGCGCATCTGTGCAGGATTGCATTTGTGTAGCACTTGAGTGATTGATGGATGGGTGGTTATGTTTGTTAATGTCAAAGAAAGGCTTCTGTGCACCAGATGGTAAAATCGCAAAGCTCGCCTGTTTTAATTTCAAGAAAGAACAAAATGACCCGACCATCTTCCTACATCTTGTCCTTTGCAGTTGTTTATTTGCTTTGAATTCTTCAATTTCTCTTCTGCTGAATCATTGCAAATGAGCCCAAAGGGAAAAAAGATACAGAAAATACTTTTATTGTAAATGAATTAAGTAGAAAAACAGTAAGTAGAGTTGAAGTAACTCTTATCTTATATTTTAAAAAAGTAGCTCTAGGCAAATCTGTCTCATTAATCAATGCAACTTAATCTGAAAGTGTTTTCCATTCATGCAAATCGGTTGACTCTGACACTGTCAGTATAAACAAAAGTGTAAGCTATGAGTGACAGAGAAAGTGTTAATAGGTGAAGCTCCTCCATGCTGCTACAGTGGCTGCGTTCATCCATGCTTAACAAACAGCAAGCACATAATGAGCGTACAGGGTCGGGAGTGAAAGCACGAGGCAGATTTACGGGAGATACAGCAGTTGTCTGCTCAACAGTGGCAAATGAGATCGCTGTCACTTTGCCGACCAGACACACTGATGTCTGAATCTTTTGTGAAGCTCGAGTTTATCCTAATGCTTGATGAAGTTAATACATCACTTTGTGTATACAGTTCAAAATCAGCATAATCTGCAGGGGATTCCAGAATGTACAGACCAGATCTGCCTGGTTCTGCCGGAGGTTTCTTCCTGTTAAAAGGGAGTTTTTCTTTCCCACTGTCGCCAAAGTGCTTGCTCATAGGGTTTCATATGATTGTTGGGTTTTCTCTGTACCTATGAAGTGCCTTGAGGTGACTTTTGTTGTGATTTGGCGCTACATAAATAAAATTGAATTGAATTGAATAGATCTGGCGTGTTTCAACAGTTGCTGATCTTTAGTTTTGTTGAACGGGCGAAGGCTTTCTAAAGATTGCAAAGAGTCTTTTTCTCTGCCTTAAGCGCAAAACAAAAAGGGGTAAAGTTGTCAAGGTTGAACTGGAGCATAGAAGAGCTTTCTGCAAACAGTGGGTAGTTAACATGGGACTTTGTTAAACTTTAAAATCGAACCTGGAAGATTATCTTTTACAGAAAAAAGAAAATAATACGACTAAACATTTTTTATTTTTCAGGGGTAGCTATTAGATAGATATACAGAAGTTTCCTGCGTCCTGTTAACTAAGCAAATATTTGAGCATGCTTTGGTTGCAGGTCAGTCTATCTATGTCGAGAGCAAAAACAAAAGAGGGGGGTATTGAACAGATCTGTTATCCGCAGTTTGGGTATCCTGAAGCCCTGAAAAACTAGCCGTTGCACTTGGACTCTAAGTCAGTGTACTAGTTGATGGGTTCTCAGGTTGTTACCAGAGTGGAACAGTCGTTGTAGTAATACTTGTGTTTTTTCCTCTTTCTTTAAGCAAGAGATTCGATCCAAACAAATGGAAACTAAGCAAACAAAATAATCTTCCAGAGTAAAAATCAAAAGTGAAGTTTGGCCTGTCGGTGAGGATGAGATTGTTAGGTGAAATTAAAGGAAGGCTATACTAAGAAAAAAAATATAGAAAATTGTTATTGATATCTGCTTTTCTACTGTCAGTCTCCCTTAAATATGATTAAATATTGTCCAAAATGTGGAGCTGCATCCAGTCATAACCTTTACAAGCGAGAGAGGGATTTTGTGAAACATGATGAGGCTCAACTTAAATTAAATAATGTCACCGCAGTGCTGCTGTAGTGTTTGGTGGCATGCAGCTCATGCCCCATCAGTATTTGTGTCTCCCAACACTTGTGCCACGTGCTTTCTGATCCTCTGTCACGTGTCTTGTTTTTGTAATTTCACTGTGAACTGTCTGGGCTAAGCAGGGAATATCTGATATCAAAGCACCAAGAGTGGTCCGTTTCTCCACCAGGATCGGACACCGCATGCTTGAAACCTCCAAGGCTGGCCTACGAGGGTTGCGCACTCTATAATTGCTATGTATCACAGACACGTGACTCTTTTCTCTGCTTATTAAACACTTAATCAGCCCAGTGGATTTTTCCCCTGACCGTTTAAGGAGGCATTTCAGCCCCAATATATCATATAACATATTCTGGGTCTTCTTTTTGACACGCGGTTTTAAAATCAAGTGGGTTATAAAATGATTTTTTTCATGTACTTGAATCACTACAGATAAGCAGTTCGGGCTTTTTAGAACATTGCTCTGTGGTTTTGTGAAGATTGGGAGAGGTAGGGAAAGGATTAAATCCTTATATGAACTCTTGTTTAATTTGCCACTGTGGTCTCGGCAAAGAGGATAAAGGCCAGCAATCTCAAACTTTAAGCTGGTAGACTCTGCTTTTCTTAGTATTTTCCTCATAAATTAACATTTTAAAGGTATTTTTTATTAAGGGAAATGTGATAAATAAATGTCTTTTGTGTTGTCTATAACTACATTTTTATAGCTTAAGTGTCTAATCTAGGGCTATCTTAAAAATGAGATTTGATGGGGACCATACCTGATACCTGAATTAATTCAATTCAGTTTTATTTATGCAGCGCCAAAACACAACAGCAGTCACCTTAAGGCTCTTTATATTAGGTAGACCCTACAATAATACATACAGAGAAAGACCCAACAATCATATGACCCCCTATGAGAATGCACTTTGGCGACAGTGGGAAGGAAAAACTCCCTTTTAACAGGAAGAAAGCTCCAGCAGAATCAGTTACATTGATAGGACTCAGTTTGAACGTTATTCCTCTTCACATGAGGTTAGTATGTATATACATCTAATAAACTGTAATAATTATGTAATTGTTGATCTCAATCCTGTGAAAATCACCCGACAGTAAAAACTCCAGTGCAAATTACCCACCTGCTTAAAATGAGTCTTGCAAAAATCATTAGCTGAACATTTTTTGTGTCATTTGCATCTTTCTTCTCCTTCTTTCTAGCATGAGAATTATAGAGGCTGTGCTGGCAATTATAAATAAACATTGGATGGAGGACCGATAGTCCAGCCAAACCCATCATAAACATCAGAATTTTTCTCCCAAACAATTGATTTTTCATCCCCGCTCCTAAAGCTATTAAAACTCGTATTTTTTCCGAATATTCATTCCACATCTAATTTTTCCTTGTATTTATGTCTACATATAAAATGACAGTTTTGGCCCTCAGACCAGGTTTGCCAGGTTTCAGCAGCTTTTTGATCATGACTTGACTTTAGAAGGTCAGTTCTATAGAACCCTTCTTGTTTGGATTGGAACAATTTCCTTAATGAAAGTAGCGCTGGTGGAGTCTAATGTTTGTCTTATAGAATGATTTTTTTGAGCTTTTTGACACCGTATTTGAGTGAAAGAAGACACCTCCAAGAATATGTCCAAACATGGGCGGAAAAACCCAAACTTTGGGCATGGCTTCACACCACTACAAAATAGGGTAACAATCGTGGCGTCTTTCTGTGTAATTTGGGTCAACCACCGCTTTTAAAGTGCACGTCTGGGAGTTGGACGAGTGCTCTGGCCCGTGCTTACGTTTGTAATGATGGACCAGCTGCAGGATTTGCAACTTTGAGTTGGAGTAACTCCTGATGATTGCACGAGCTAACTTGTCACCCTTTGTACTTGAGTCAATTCCCTGTGAATTAACATAAATGTGGTGATTCGCCAACATAAGCAGCTGTGTTATGACTGATGTGAATACAGTGGAAGGGTCTGGAAAAGCAGATGCACAGCTATGAGCTGCTGCATTGCTGCTAGTCAGGAGCTGTCAGGAAAAGACTAGAAGCAGGTCCCAGATGGGAACGCATGTGAACACAAAGTAGAGCTTTGCATGCTCAGCAAACCTTCTTAAGATAAATACAATTGTGTGTCTGTGTGTGTGTGTGTTTGAGTGCTGGAGGGGTCTTTCACAGTTCCTTGGAATAAGCCTGTTCTTGCGTTGTGAGGGTGCAGCTAAACATAAATCATGCATTAGGCTTTCTTAGAGGAGAACTTGGTTTCGAACATATCAGCTTGAATTTCGGACCGCGTACACTCTTAGATCGCTTGCTGAAGATGCCAGGGATAAGAGAGCAGCTTAATTATTCCTTCAGGCCAATAGCTTTCAAGGCCCAGCACCCCTGGCAATAACCTCTCTGCTAATTATGCAAATACATTGAGACAAGACAAAATTAAAAGGAGGGAGGGGGGAATGCTCCGCATGGCTTTCACCTCATGTTATTCTCCCCTCCTGCTACTTCCAGTTTCATTCAGAAAGTCTTTTGTACCCCCTCCTTCCCCCTTGCCAGTTCCATGTCCCCCTTTTTTTGCCTTCAAGTATTCAGTAGTTGTATACAAAAAGCGTCTAATAACACTGGAGACTCAATGAAATGCTGCCTATTGTTCCACTGCAGCGCTGTCTAAAATTATTACAGCCGTTGGGAACAATAATGTGTGTTTATTGGTTCGATTCTCAGGTGATGTTGGGTGTGTGCTGCGTCCACATGGCAGAGCCATTGTCGCTGGCCGACGGCTGCCCTCGGGTGCTGGCACTAAAACAAAGAAGCTTTTTTTCCCCCTCCTTATACCGAGCAACTGAGTTGACAGATTCATTGGTTTCCTACTCAGTGGCTGCCAGTTGATTGTACTGCAGTGATTCAAACTGTGACATTGATGGGATTCTCAGTGTTGCGCATTGGACTGCTTAGGGAAATGGGATTAAGTGGTTCTGTGAATGCACATGTGTGCGGACGCTTGTGTAAGATGTGTGTGGCTGTGGTCTGAGAGAAAGAAGTGGCCATGCTGTGCTGGAGGACCCGCCCGGACTCCCAGATTCCCAGTGAATAACAAACATGCACAGCAGGAGGCGGGGCTGAAAGGAGGGCAAAGACCCACACTAAAACCACTATAACAGTTGTAGTTGTTCAGGGAAGGTTAAGGCCGTGCACTTTGCACACTTCTGCAGATCCGGCACAGCACATTCACACAGAGTGTGAGACAATTCATGCTTGTACACTAACATCTATATATATTCCTAGAAATGTGTGCATTTATTTCTTATTTCTGCATTTCTTATTGTCTTTTTTCCCCCACTACTTTTTTAGTCACTACCAAGCACAAGGAGGCTGTAAATATTAACCTTTTTAATCATTGGCTTCTGAGCTCTCAATTTTGAAACCAGAACCATATTTAGAAGGTGGAGGGCAAAGTCATCAGTTACTGCTGCTAACCTTGATTTACAAGCAGCTTCCCATACAGCCCGTACAGATAACTGCTGAAATACTAGAATTTCAGTCACCAAAACTGCAGCACAAACATCACTAGAAGTCATATTATTTGACAGATAATTCCTTTAAAAATAACACTTTAAATAGGGTTTTGTGTGGCACAAGCTTTACTGCCTTGTTATGTTTCCAAAATGGGATTAAAAAGTACGTTGTGCATCAGGCAGTTCACATAAATAAGATGTCACTTTGAACATTGACCGGCGACACTTTAATTGACCTCTACACACAAATTTGCATACCCTAACACACTCAAACCTCCTCATCGCTCCTTTGTTTTCTCCTTTCAGCTCATTTACATCAGGTCATTCACCCATGCTAGCTGGATGAAGCAACATCCAGCGGCCCTGCGGTCCCCTCGGTGCCTGGTTAAGAGAAGCAAACAGCAGGCCTGGCTTAGACCTCCTGGTCTCTGGCTTTTCTAAAGACAAACTCCTCCCTAAGCTCAGTACACAAGGCTTTTATGAAGCATTGAAGATACCCTTTTTGATGCCAGTTTCAAAATACAGATTAAAGACAAAGTCATGTGCTGCATAGCAATGAGAGTTTTTAAGCTGTGCTTTTCAGAGGCGGAGAAAGGAGACTATTTAATTTTTTTTTTCTGCCTCAACACAGAGACTTTTTTTAATCTTTATTTGTGAGGGCACAGCTTGAATTAATCATAGTGTTTTGACATAGGAACACCATTGTGCCTGCTGCCAGACTCCTCTTGGTGTAAGCTGATTAGCCAGAAGCCGCTTCACTCCGTTTTTAAACTTCAAAATATGTTTTGTGGTTTCAAAAGTTACCCGTTTCATTGTATTTTATTGTTGCTGGCCAATTAAACTGTGACTGCAGTCTCACGCTTAATACAGTAGTTGTCTTCTGTCGCAAATAAATGAATTCCTGAGGGTGTTTCTCCATTCAGTGTGCTCCTTTTTTCATGTTTCATGATTTTCACCTTGGCGCCAATATAAATCGCGGATGGTGTTTTCTATGTCGGAATTACTCCAATAAAATAAAATCGCTGATGAGACATAGTGTCTTCTCAACTCTCAAGTTCTCCATATTGACAAATCGCTGCAACGCTGACTGATTAGGAAGTGTGGCTCAAATGTTCTCTCTGGAAATAACTCCTGATTTATGCTGTGTGGTTTGTACAGTAGACGGCGGCTGAGTACCAATTCATTCATTGAGATGTGCACTTGTTGCATACATCTTACTGAACTGTAAGAAGAAGCAAGACTCTAATTGGAGTCGTGTCAATAAAACATATTGTTCTTCATTAGTGAAAGTCATGATAAATGAAACCAGTCAGAAAGAAGCAGTATAAATGTAAACTAACTGATTTTGTTAGATTGCTTTACTCTTAAAAAGCTGCCACACTGAGCTGTAAGACTGTAACTTTGTTCTGTCGTGTTGATTCTCGGTTCTTTTCTCTCTTATTATTGACTTGAGAAATGCTGCTGTTGCTTTGAGTCTCAAGGACTAACATAACAACTTGGCTTTAACCTTTCAATTTTTTCTACAAGTTTTTCTTTCTTTGTCAGAGTGGAGACATACAAGGCTTCTTTTTGAAGTTGGGAACACAGAAAACTTTGGATCTGAAGGACCAAAACACATAAACACAGCGATGAAAACGTAAGAATAATGAAAACTATAATTTTGTCCTCTGCAGGAAACTATCAGCTCTCACCGACCGTCAACATGCCGCAGGACGACACCGTGATCATAGAAGATGACCGGCCTCCGCTTCTTCCACCCCACCTGTCCGACCAGTCGTCCTCGAGCTCGCACGATGATGTCGGCTTCACAGCTGATGTGACTCCACCGTGGGCCAAAGAGCTGCCCAATCAGAATCACAGGTAGGCAAAGTGGAAACTGTTGTTTCTGGTTAGCGTACAGTTTAACACGTTAGCTTTGCTTTTCCACAGAGCTACTGTGCCTCCCTAAATCTAACCAAACGGCATATAATAGCTGAAAATAATAAGAGAGTTCTTGAAGAAAAACTTCTCCTGCAACAGGTTGTTAGCATTTACTTCTCTTCGAGGTGAGACCTCGCAGTCATGCGGTATCAGGCACTAGATGTTAGCAGCGGGCTCTTTAAGCTCTGTAAACTGTGAGATGGTTCCTGTTCGTTCGCTGCTCTGAACACTTGTTCTGGAAGCTGTTCCTTAAAATTTTACATTATAGCCCAGAGCGTCATGTTGCCTCAGTCAGCTGGCCTTATCCCACAATGCACCCCGATGCAATTTGTGTCTGACAAGAACAACAGAAAACATTATTATTGTAACAGATTGCTGCCATAACTTATTTAATGATTTGCCTTTCGAAGGGCTGCGCTGTACTGAGACCTTCCTGTCTTATTCAGCCTGAAGTTTTTCAGCAGTTTATTCTGGAGTAGCTCTTCTGTAGGATCAGACTACACAAGCCATTCTTTGCTAACCAAAACGCTGTCACCTGTGCGATTCCTTGGACCACTTCTTTTGGATCCAGTTGTCGAGTCTGACCTTTGTCAGAGTCCCTTAAATCCTTATGATTGCTCATTTCCCTGTTGGCTCAACTTCAAGCACTAACTGTTCACTTGCTGTCTAGTACAGTATATCTCACCCTTTTGTGAGGTGATAATCAGTGTTTTGTCTGTCAGGGGTTTCAGTGTTGTGGATTATCGGTGTGCAGATTGTTTGTTTTTTCCACCTGATTGCTCTTTGTAAGCAATGTTTCCTGGAGCAGCTACTTTTCTTTTCCCCCTACTGTCCTCTCAGCCTGATGTCCTTTTCTGCCACAGTGATGATAAGGACATCTTGCGTGTGTCAGTGTGAGAAAGATTTAACAGATATTTTTTCTCTGTTTTTGTCTGTTAAGTTTTTCTTCCACTCTGCTCCTACCTTTATCTCCTCCTTTACTTTCTTCCATCCAGATAACTCCTTGTCTCCTGCTGTCAGCCTTTCTGTCCTCTCAGTTCTGCTGTTTTTATTGTAGTTCTCACCGTCGTGCCGTCTTCACCAACTTTGCTCTTTCTTCCCTGTTTCTCTCATTGCCCCAATCTATATTCCACTAGTTCCAGTTGCTCAGCTCCCATACCTTTTTCTTGATTTTTGCCCCGTCCCTCCCCGATGCCCTTCATGTCTTGTTCAGCCTCGTTTCACCTCCTTTGAAGGCTTCGAGTTCAAAGAGGACAGCTTCTTTGAATCTCTTTGAATCCTTCTTTACTTATACCATGTTCAGCTTTCTTCTTCTTGCTTTTTTTTTTCTTTCTTTTCTGCTTGTAGAATGTATTTACTTTCATTCTACATTCCTTTTATATAAAAAAAAAATGACAACTATTTCAAAACATTCCTGTTTTTGGAGTAATTGAATCCATTGAAATGATTTTGAACACATATTTGTCTGTGAGGTTTTCCGTGTGTGAGATCAGGTCCAGCTCATCTTAACCTGTCGCACTCTCCATCCAGCTCTGCGATTCCAGATGAAAATCATCCAGATGGTGCTTTCCAGAGGGAAGGTTTTGGACGCCAGAGCATGTCAGAGAAGCGCACCAAGCAATTTGGAGACGCCTCTCAACTTGAAATCATCAAGACACGCAAGTCCAAGAGCATGGATTTAGGTAGAGTGTTTAAAAAAACTTTCTGCTTCTCTCCATCATTCAAGTTTGACTTAAGAATTCAAGGATTTTCCAGATGCTACAATAATGCCTTTTATATAGACTAAAGTCGTTTGTACACGCTCCTCTTTCATGTTCATATAGTGCTAATACTTTTTAAAACACAGTCAGTGTCTTGCATCAATCATCTTCGACTCAGAATATCCCGATGAAAGCTTTTTAATTCCATTCACATTAAAATCCAGGTTAAGCTTATAAAGTAATTGTATTTAGACGTCCTAAAGTTTAGAAATAACCAGTTTAATACCCATTGATACATAAAGTAAAAGCAAATAATCCACGAGGACCCTTTATTGCTAATTCTAAAAGAAAATGTGAACAAATTAATAGTAAAGGCATATACAACATGAGTGCTATACCCATGCTTTGTTTGTTGGTTAAGGAAAAGTTGCATATGGCTTATGAAACTTTTTGGTGAAATCAGTGTTTAAAAGTAATTTTGATCATTTCAGTAAACCTAGTTAACTAGTTTAACCGGATTTCGTTTAACCTTGGGTGCATATCCTTGCACGCTCCTCGCGTTTCAGACATGTACCTCGTATTTAAATGTATTCCACCCCCCTTGCCTCTTGGTTTGAAAACACACTCTGCATCTCTCGCCAAAGTCAAGAACTTCACTGTGTTGATTCACCTTGAAATGGCTTCGAACAGTCGCTGATTGCTTTGGCTGCAACAGTCTCTCTGCTCGCACTCTCTATAATCATATCTAATCTTCCCGACCAGATTGCTGCTGTGTGCCATGTTGATATCACAACAAGTCTGATTGCTATCCTCAAACCCTCTTTTCATTTCCCATCTCCCCCCACTCCGACCCCACCCCCTTGGTCTCGCATGGCTTCCGATCCTAATTGAGATGAGGCTCGTTCTGATGTTTGCAGCACTACCTGTATGTTGCATGTGGAATGTTGTGAGCACTAACTGAACCCCAAATGTTTGTATCCCTTCTCTCTTCCCCCCCTTCCTTTAACAGTAGCCGACGAGATTAACCTCACACCTCATCCTGAGACCTACACAGGTAAGGAACGGTGCACTGAAAGGTTGATTTAAAAGCCAAAAAACAAGAACATCTTCATCATATTTTCATTCTTGAGCTGCATCTCAGAAGTGTGATACTGAAGGGTACAGGTGGTACCGTACTTTTTGGACCATAAAGCGCACTGTCGATGAACGGGTCTGTTTTCATAGATAAGGCACACCGGATTATAAGGCGCATTAAGTGAAACAAAACAGTCAGATAAATCAAACTTCACTCAACTCATTCTTCTCGCTTCCTCCACTTCCGTACCATTGATTCATAAATGTTGAATTCTCTCGCAGCTGCTCTATTCCCATGTTGTCGCAGTATATTAATGACTAACCTCGTATTGTGGATGGATTATCTCAGTTTGTTCTCCTGACTGAAGTTTGGTCCGTTTAAAACATCCTGCCATGGGACTGCATTTGTCCCTAACCATCCGGGACCCTCTTAGCGTTCATCCTCCAGCTTCACTGTTTATGTTATGCTAACATAGCTGTGTTGCTAGCGATCACGTAGCACATCATTATATACCAGCTAGTCCAACTTCAGTAACCTACAAACGTCACTGCTGTTTAGTTTTCTGTCTTCATTTATGTTGGACGTGATAGCAGAGCTGTACATTTAATTTTTTTCAGAAATCTCTCAGTCAGAACATGCTATATCATGTTTAGGTAACTAGCGAAACTAGCGAGCTAACTTCCGCTAACTTCCTGCTAACTTCTAGCTCCGTTAAATTTAATAAATTCTGTTTTCATGGATGCCTGGATGTTAAACTTAATTGTTACATCTGGTAACGCAGCAACGCTGATCATTTTATTAAAGATGAAAGAATTTAGGCAGTTTTTTAAATCTCTGTGCACCAGTGTTCGTTTGACTTTGGGACCTGAAGTGGACGGCGTTTTGGACCCACAGAGTACGGTAGCCGTAATGCTCCGACAATCTATCAATTGGTGCGGCTTCGTAGCTTACCAAAGTCATACTAAAACATTTTTTGACAGATTTTTGAGCGCCGTGTACCACATAAAATTGGTTCGAGGTCAGTAAACACAACCAGAATTCATAAGGCGCACCGGATTATAAAGTACACTGACAATTTTGGAGAAAATTAAAGGATTTTAAGTGCGCCTATAGTGCGGAAAATATGGTATTTGATTTATACGTCATATGAGGCAGTTGTGTTTAATCTTATGAATGTCTTCAAGATGGTTTTTTTTTTTTTACATTTAAGTTACTCACATAGTAATGTGTGCTTTCTGGGGAATAGGCTTTCCAAAACTGGAGAAAAAAGAACAACTGTCTTCATTTGTTATAACAAAAGTTCAAGTTAATGTCCTCCAGCAACAAAGAAGTTTACTCAACTCTGTTAGAAACCAGCTTAGGCCCTTCTGATCCAAGTCCTGCATATCATCCTCCCCTTTACTCTTTCCGTTATAAAACAGATCGCAGATGAGTTTAGCAACACATTACCCAACCTTCGGGGAATGCATTAACTGCAGATTAGAGGTGGTTTTATAACTACACCCTTTTTTCTTTTTTTTGTACCGGAGAGATCGATTCATAACAGGTACAAGGCAGGAATCGCACAGGAGCTACAATGACAGCCATTAAATTAAACATTGATCTACAAACATAGATTCTGCAGCTTGCTTGCAGGGTTCGTTTTGAAAGTTTACCCACTGCTCGAGTCTTTATGCATTTGTGTAGTGTTCCCCGTGTTTAGTGTTTGGCACGCTCGCTGGCAAGACAAATTTGTCAGTTTGCAAAGTGAAGACTCGTAGCCCTCGCTGCACTTTAAGGTCACTGCTGAACACGGTTGTGAAAGCAGTCGGGTGACTGCAGATTAGATTTTCTTCCTTTTTGCCTCGAATGCTGCTGTTGCACTAATTATTGTGAGCGTGTGGCAGTATAGGGAGTAGAGAGAAAGCGCTCTGTCCTTGGTTAAGGCAGTGAGCTGACAGCGAGTCATCAGTCACTGTCAAGTCTTGTGTATTTTCGCTGTCGCTTCAACTGAATAAAAGGGTCTGCCTCTGAAATCGGTGACATGGACGGAAGGAAGATGTGCGGAGTTGGAGCGAGAGAGATGAGACTTTAGACTTTGAGAAATAAGATGTTTTGGGGCAGCTCACAGCAGGTGTGAAAAATAAATAAAAATGCGGATAGATACCGAGGCCACCATTGTCATTCTTTTATGCAACCTCTTTTTTTTTTTCTTTTTTTTTAACAGCATGTGGGTAACAGCGATTTTGTTTCCAACTTTTAATCATGTTGTGATGGCCTGAGTCAGCAAGGATGAGAGTGCTGCATATTTTATAAGCTGTGTCTGCCAAATGGTGGCAACAGATGAGTCAACTGTACTTGTTGCATAATCTGATAACAGCCAGAAAAAGTAACAACTTGGCATGTCATCACATCTTAAAATCCATCAAGTTCTCATGCCTAAAATGACAAAATACATTATTCTTAATAGTTTAATAACAGGTTTCTGTAAGTCGGACATATAACTGTTTGATTGTGGTTGGGGAAAACGTCAACGTCAAGCTAAAACGCTGGTTGATTGAAGCAGGAGGGCTTTAATGTCAGAGTTAGATGCTTTGTACGCACAACTGTCGGTCTCCGTTTCCTAAATGACAACCAATGCAGCAGAGACCACAAACAGTCACTTGTCAAGACACAGGCTGTTTTAAGCATAGAGAAAGGATGCTGTGTAAATGTAAACTTTCAAATCCAGATGCAAGCTTGTTTTGGCAAATGACTCCAGAAGAATGCTAGTAGTGACCAATAGTATCCATTCTTCTAAAAATCCCTTTGATCAGAAAACAGTTTACCATGAAACTAGTTGTGTGGTTACAGTTTAATTACCATTGGCTTCTCTTTTTCCTTTTCACTGAAATTTTGAGATTCTAATTTCAAAGACTAAATGTGCTGAAATTATTATAATCTAATTGATATTTAGCGTGAAATTCGTGAAAAATACAGTGATTTTAAAGGCTGGAATCGCATTCCCTTTCCATTCCCCGATTGGTTTGACTAATAGGTTCCACCCTGCTTTTTTCTTTAAGTGCTCAGTGTTTATTTTTAGCTTGTTGGCCTCTGGTGTCAGTTTACCGACTTTTTTTTCTTCAATATTTGAACTCTCCACTAAGTACAAGCGATCCATGGTCCATTTAGCAAAGTCAAAACACGACCATCCTGCTGAAACCAAAGACTCTGACAGCTCCGAGAGGGGATATAGCGGCCCTCCTCTCCTAAGCCGTGATTGACTGAGATGTTTGTTG
Source organism: Oreochromis aureus (assembly GCF_013358895.1). NCBI lineage: Eukaryota > Metazoa > Chordata > Actinopteri > Cichliformes > Cichlidae > Oreochromis > Oreochromis aureus. The sequence goes on along the minus strand of NC_052959.1, from coordinate 28,659,308 downwards.
GCACAGGCCACTGCCACATGTTGGACGAGGACACTCCATTGACGGAGGACAATACTGGACTGTTGGCAGTCTCTGAAACTGCATCCAGATTTCTTGCAGGTCTAAATCTGTGAGAAAGTGACCCCTGCGTGATCTCTGTAAAGTTCACACTACAAGCTCATTTATATGAATTTTGGGAGGTAGGAAATGTTTCCCAGAGTGAACTATGGGCTATTTTTGAAACATGAGTCAGTGTTTTTGGTGGGGAGTGGGCCTAAATTGTTGTCTCAATATCGTAACATTGACAAAAAACCTCTTACAAAAGAAAAGGCTGGTAACTTAAAACCTGACATGACTGCTGCCTTAATCTACCATTATGCCACCAACTGGGCTAGTGTGGCAATTTAATTAAAACAGTATAAATGGAAATGTAACGATTATCTTAATCTCACTGGTTGCCAGCATGTGAGCAGTCTGTATGATCTGTATGCTTTCTGAGTTGCTGACTGAATAAGACGAAATGTCCTCACCAAGTTACTTGAAAGTCAAGTCTTATATAAAGCAAAAGTTTTTTTTTCATGTTTGTGACTAAATGCCATTTGTCAGATCTCCAACTCAGTGTAAACTATTCTTTCTTTCTTTTTTTTAAGACTGCCGCTGAAGTGTGACTTTTGTGAATGGCACTGGGCAAAGCCTTTAAATAATGTGGCTGCGCCACGTGAAAAGCCTATCAGGCCGGCTCTCAGTAAGACGTTAAGGGAACAGGACAGGCTGATGAGAATGAATGGGAGGCTGCTAACCCACAAGCTTGTTCATTCTGCATGTATTCAATTTTCCGGCTCTGTTTTTTTCCCCCTCTCTCTCTCGCGCTCACTCTGTCTACAGTTTTTTATTTTGGATTTTTTTGGGGGTCAGTCTCAATGTGAGTAAACTGCCTGGCAAATATTTTTTGCTTGTTTCCAGACTTGGCGTTTGTGAATATACTACAGTGCTGGCAGGTCATTTTAATATATTACAATAAATTTTGCCCAAATTGATTTTTATGAATATTTGCTTTGTTTAAAGAATGCCAGCAACATTCTGCCTATAAATAACAATCGAATCCACAAAGGCAGTCTTTGCAGAAGCTTAATATGACTAAAATAGGTTGAAAGTAATCTCATTCATATATTTGAATGTTTGAAAGAAGGTCCGGTCATATGCTAAAATGTACACATTCAGTGCTCTGCTTACTGTTACATGTTGACTCGTCTCACTGCTCTATTTTCGTCCTGTCTTTGTCTTTTATTTGTATGTCACCTCCTACCTCTCCACACTTTGTGCTATTCTTTTGTAGCCTATCGTTTTCATTCAGCCTCCCGTGCCGTGACAGCTCGTGCTATTCTGTTAGGATTTGTGTATTTTGCAGCCTCCTCATACACTCTGAAGTGACACCACCCAGGAGATTAGGGACTATTTCATTTACCTCCCAACCTCCTCACCTTATCTTTTTTCACATTTATTATTCACTGTACATGTTCTGAGCCTGTGAAAGGTGCCATATGGGAGCAAAAATTATACCTGCACCACTGTATGAATAGTCTTAGTTTAATTAAACTGTCATGTTTCTCCAATTTTGCTGATGGTTATTTTCATTTAGAGCCACATCTCGTAATGAAATTTGTACTCGGTCAGTGGCGTTGTCGCACGTGCACACAGGAGAACCTGCACACACAATCGATAAGCCTCCCGTCTTAGTGAAACGAGCATGCCAGGTTTGATTACGGTGCATTGTTGTTAGAGGTTATTGCTTATTGTCCCTTAGGAGACCGCTCATCTTCAGGTAAACTAGGTGTTTTAGTCACACTTCAGTTGGACTAATGAATTATTGACCAATTATTGCCAAAAGATCAAGAGCTATACTAAAATGTTCATGTTTTAAGATGTTTTTAGGACAATATGACGCCAGCCTATTATGCTGTCAGGGTGTCATATTTAAAACACTGTTATACAGCTATAGCTCACATGACTACAAACAGATTTATGTTTTTTTTCCTTGGAGTAAGCCCGTCTTTTGTTAGCGTTAACAAGAAATTAAGCCTTTAATCACACATTGTGGAAAAAGAGACGTAACAGTAGACACGTAGCTTCAGCTGTCTGTGTATGATGTTCCTGCGGCCTCTGCGTTTCCTTGTCATCATCATACACACACGTGTGTGCGCGCTGAGGATGCTGCTGTAGATGCGTTCACCTTGAGGGAATGGTGAGGCTGGCTGGAACAAATCCCAGACTGCAAAAAATAAATAAATAACTCACGTACTATACACAACAGTACTGCGGCTACATAAAATCAAAGCGGACACACTGGGGAAGAGTCTGAGGTCATAGTTGGACAGCTTTAGTGTGCTGCTGTTGTTAAACATGTGTGACGTTGCTTAGTCAGTATTTACGGTGGGAAAACGAACACGCTCATCCTCTACGTCCGTCCTCTGAAGTCATCCTCTCGCATAACTCTCCTGTTTTTGTTTCATATCCTTTGCATCATCATTCACCATCCGTTGTCCTTCAGCATATTTTAAACACAGTTGTCTATTCTTTAAATTTTCCACAGCAACTCTGTTTACCTTATCTTCTAAAAAAGATTGCCTGGTCAGCAGGATCAGAGAAAACAAGGCAGCATTAGTGACAAAATCCGTTCATGACTGAAGCAAAACAGGACTCATGACTCCTACGTCTAATATAAAAGACTTGATGTGTACAACCGGGGAACAAAGAGTGAACCAGGTTTAGGTTGCACATTAGCACAAAAGCCAGCAGCTCACACTCAGCCCTTGTTTGTTAGTTTGAAATCAGCGTTCAAGTTTCCAACAGTTCTGATTACTGTGACCATGCAGTCAAAGTTAATTATAGCATTAGCTCTATGTAGCCACAGTAGCTGCTTAATGTACCACCTCTAATTCTGTATTGTTGCAGGGACATTGCCATCAAAAGTAATCCTCTGGGTCATCAGTTCCTCTGATGGCAGGAGTCCACAAACAGTCTTGTGATCACTCCTAAAGAGATAATGTAGTGAGCTGTTCTTTGCTCATGGCTAAAATGTTTTTAGATAGTGGGAGATGGTGAGTCAGCTGCTTGTTGTTTTCAAAGTGTCAAAAAAGCTGCTAGGCAGGCATTTTACAGATGTGGTACACCTGGATAAGTAAAGGATGATGAGCCTGCACTACAAACAAGGCAGCGTCTTACAAACAGAGGTGACGTTGGTTTTTTAAAAACATTTTTACCTGTTGTAATAATACAGCTGGCTCCTGAAGAAAAGTTTCTTTTCATTTGTATAAGATGTGTTGCCTGTATGCTAAACTTTATCCTCATATGTTGGCATAGAGATCCATTCTAGTGTACAGTACAATAAATGATACTAAAAAGCATTAACGGGGTCGTTTGAAGGCCTTTGCTGTGGATGGAGAGGTTTTGTTCATGTCATTCACTCCGTACTGCTGTATCCCCCGTCAGGTTCTTCCACAAAGGACGTGGGGCCATCGCTGGGCCTAAAGAAGTCCAGCTCGCTCGAGAGTCTCCAGACAGCGGTAGCAGAGGTAACTCTGAACGGGGACGTCCCCTTCCACAGGCCTCGCCCTCGTATCATCAGGGGCCGGGGCTGTAACGAAAGCTTCAGAGCAGCCATCGACAAATCCTACGACCGACCGGCCGCCACGGAAGAGGACGACGAGGGCATGGAGACATGTAAGGCATCAAATGGTCCATCTTAATGTGACAGTCTTTTCGCAGCATCACAGGTTTGATTCCCACAGTGACCACGGTGTCCCCCTAAGCAGGCGGTTCCTTCGCCTCCAATGTGTCATGTGAAATGTTATGTGGCATTGCATTGGGTTAGTGAAATGATGCCGACTCACACTAACAGCAGCAATGATGATTCCCAGCAGGGATCATTATTGAAATAGATGAAATATCAGTGCCTAAAATTTTGACGTGGCTTTCATGCTTGTGCATGGGAGTGACGGCATTCTGACTAATGCTCAATATCTGGCAGCTGATGTTATCACTGCTTGTGGCAATGGCATATGTGTGAGTCAGGATGTAACCTTCACTGTATCAGATATCACAGGGTCACAAAGGGGCAGCTTACGTGGAGTCGACAGTGGAGCTTCCATCTTTTAGGAAATCTGTTCACATTTTAAACTGCCGTATATTAAAAAAAACTGCTTTTTAATTTATAGTAAAAGTCGAAATGTGTCAAAACCTCTCAACCATACATTACTTTTTGAGCAGTGTTAAGTCAATTTAAGTAAAGATTACACAGGGTAACCTGATAAACAACCCTCCTTCTTTGCTTTAGTCTTTTTATTCTGTGTAATCATGAATTAAACATTCCACATATAAGAACTGAGAATGAGACAGCAGTGTAGCTACTGTATCTTTAATCTGATGTGCTGATTGTCCAATGACTCATTAACTATTCAATAACCGCACTATTACAAAAGTATGAAGATTATGTAATTTAGGTAGCGTACCGCACCATAGTGTCATAAAACTGTACAAATGTGTCGCTGTTCACCATAAGTCTGTGTCTAATAGTCTCTAATGGTTTCTGTCTCATTTTACAGCAGAGCTCTTTAAGCACTTGTAATATGTATTTAAATTGTATTAGTCTCTTGGTGCTTAGGAGACATAATTGTGCGTTTATGACTTATAGATTTTCATTTATTAAGGTTATTGATTTTCACATGTGCTACAGTCCATCTTAAAACTTACCTGTTCAATGGTTAACATGAACGAATTCTCCGTTCCTTTCCATTTTTCTTCCCCTGTTGTCTTCTGTTTTTATCGCTCCCTCCCTTTAGTGGAGGAGGACACTGAGGAGAGTTCACGGTCGGGGAGAGACTCTGTGTCAACAGTAGCGGACCAGACGCCGCTGTCGATTACCGAAAAGCCACTGGTCAATGGCACAAACCGCACCAAAGAGGAGAAGAAGAAGGACAAAGACAAGGGAGGGAAGGAAAAGAAGAAGCCGGAGGGAGGGAAGGAGAAGGACAAGGGAAAACCTAAGAAGGGGATGCTGAAGGGACTCGGGGACATGTTCAGGTAAAGTTTTAAAACTTTTTAAGTGAGTAACAGTAACTAATCAAAGACTTGTGTGACTTTATGGTTTCATTAAATAGCAATCAGAGCTGTAAGCAGACAAGTCCTCATTAAATTTTACAAAGTTCAGTTTAATTTTCAAGACATTTCTCTGCATGCAGTGTCAATATTTTAATATATGCAAACAGATTTAAGCTCGTGAGCTTACAAGGCAACTAGGGGTCATCTTATTGAGTGAGTCTGTGTATGTAGTCAAACACACACTTGCATTTTTTTTGTATTATTTTACTATTTTTACTTTTTGGTTCAACTTTGCCTGAGAACAAACTGCAAAACATAAGCGCACAGTTACGGTGGCCCTGAGAGGCCAAATGGACTAGAACTTAAGAAAACAACAGTAATAAGAAAAAGTACACAAAACACAAAGGAAATAAAGAAAACGACAACGGAAATAGGAAAAAAGAGATTTCCAAAAGCACAAGTGTTTCTGGGGAGACAATAACCCGACGGACCCAAAACTTACTGGGTGTGTTTTATCATGATTGATACAATACTTATGACGGATTTTTAGGCTAATCAAAGTAAAAAAAACTTTATCCCCAAGGGGCAATTAAGATAATAGTTAGGCTAACACACTTAACGCTCAAATTTTCTTTTCTCACAAAACCGATAGATCCTCCACTTCTTTTAAGTGTCTCCCAGCGCAATTCTGCATATTTTGGTTCCTGCAACTGGTCATGATAAAACACACCCAGTAAGTTTTGGGTCCGTCGGGTTATTGTCTCCCCAGAAACACTTCCCTTGTGCTTTTGAAATCTCTTTTTCCTATTTTCCTATTTCTGTTGTGCTTTTGCACTGTATTTCCGCTGATGTTTTGTGTTTGCAGCGTTGGCCTCTATTGCTGATGTTTTCAGTGTGTTCAGTTTATCTTGTGGTGTTGTAACTTGTGTCTTGCCTTGTGTAGCAGACAAATCCGCCTCCAACATGTGCACTTTTCCCCTTAATAAAAGCAAGACGGCAGCAGAGGATTTTCATTTGAGGGAAAAGCGTAATACCTTTGAGGGTTTTTGTGTCCTGTACCCCGCCACCGTAACTTTTTAAGAGTGGAAAAAGAGAGAATCTTGTGTTCAATATCAGAGCTCGTGTCAAAGCCACAGTGATCGATGCTGTGAACAGCTGATACAGCCTCATTGAGCAAGCTTTGTGTTCTGTCTGCCTGCGTGAAGAGCAAGAACCTTAAATCACTCATTATAGGTCTAGACATGGACAACCTGAACTTTCTGGGTTTTTTTATTCTTGTTTTTTAGACAGATGTAATATTTCGCCTCATTTTTGGAACGCTTGGTAGAACAGAAAGACCTACATAATGGAGACTATTGACAAGCCTGTTATACAACCGTGGCACTGCTAAATAGTCTGAGGAAACCTTAATTAGACTCCCAGACAACTTGACCTTTGTGGTTTATCTCCCTCTAATTAATTTCTTTTCAGCCTCTGATATTTCAACTGTTATGCTCTCTTATAGCTAAATAGCACACACAAACGCACTCTCATTAGCGTGTTGTCTACATATTCCCTCCCCTTTCTCTGCCCCAATCCTCATTACTATTGGTGTACAGGTCCTTTGGTCTGCAGGTCTTCTCATCCGTTTTGTTGGAAAGCTTTAGATCTTGCCAGTAATTTTATCTGTCTGTGATACTGACCAAAGTGACAGTGACACAGAGTGGGGAAAACAGCGAGTATATCAGACAGAGTATCAATATTTGATGGAGAGAAATAATGAGGTCCACAGAGATGAGGAGGTAACGAAAATATGTGCGAAAGAAGGACGGGGTTTGGAGCAACAGGTAGCGAAAGACAAACGCAATCTTCTGAAATAAAAAGTAGATAAGAGAATAAAAGGAGCTTTAAACTCATGAGGGCGAGGGAAGGGAAATGGATTATGTGGATTTGAGGGGAATTTTAACAGTGAACGGGCAACATTTATAGATCCAGTTTATAAAATGCAGAACCAAAGATTAACATTACAATGCTTTCAAAAATTTGTTTTTCTTATCAGTCAACTTAAACAGAAAAATAAATAAAAGATGTAAAAATTCAGATAAATATTTGGTGTTACCGCCCTTTAAACAATAAGATCCTCTTGCAGTGTTTCAGGGAGTTTTTGCAGGTAGGCGGGGCTAGTAGTTGTTCTTTTCACTGAGATGGTTTGTAATCACTCCAGATGTTGCCATCATGTTGCAGAATGAATAAAAAGACTAATCAAATGCCAAAAATCATAAATACTATTCTGTTATCACAGATTACGGAGGTGAGCCAACTGAAAACACATTTTTTTAAAAAGTCTGTTAAGTGGGTCTTCATTGAAAATAATTTTTGTCAAATTAAACACAAATCTGTTTGACATGATGGCTTAATTAAGTGGACCTAATACGCTAATCTTCAGCTCCATATTTTTATTCTTGGACGCTACTGTAATAGCTTTGTATAATTTAAGGTTTAAGTTTATCTTTATTTATCTCAAGCTGGGCAGGGCCTAAAATGAGTCATTATAATCTCTCTTTAAGCCAGCTTTGTTCTGATTGGCTGCCCCTTACAAACAGAGGGGCGTGTGCCTGAGATGACCATATTGAGAAAATCCCCTCTCGGTGACATCACACAGCATTAGGAGCAGGAAAGTCTCATATGGAGCTTAAACTTTAAGCCTTTTTTTGGGCGTCATGCCGTCCACTAATACATCCACTGTAACACTACAGAATATAGTTAATGTGATATAATATTTAATCCTTAAAACATAGGAATAAAATGCAAAGTACAGAAAAGGGGGATCAGGGGTTGAGACAGTGCAGTAAGACAATAGAGTTGCATATAAACGTTGCATTGTTATACACATCGACAAATACTGTAAATAATTCCAGTATATACATTTGACCTAATTAGCTCCAACATACACATACTTGAAGATATGCATTGCACATACTGACATGCAGAGGTAGATATGCACAAGCTGCAAATACATGCTGGATTTTGGATTTAAAGTGACAGGGAAGCTCACGCATACAATTTTGGTCACAGACAACCGCACACTGCAGTAATCTTCTTTCCTTTCTTACAGATGCACATGCACTCACACCGACTTAAGAGCTAGTTTCCTTCTTATCCTGCCATATGTTAATGATTGGTGTGTATTGTCAAAGCATCAATGTTATCCTGCTCTGATTGGCTCAATATTGCCCACATCAGATCGGATCCATTAAAACGCCGTCTGGCTGCCTGTTTGATCCACGCCCAGTGTTTACTGGCCGAGACAGCTGTGTGCCCCAAAATAATGATGTGAGATCAATCCATCTGTCTGTGTGTGTAATCTGGACCTCATACTAATTTTAAAGGGCGCATCCCAGGAAGTTTGGCTTCAGTAAACTTGATATTGAAGCAAGTTCCTGAAGAAGTTCAAATTTTGAGGGGACCAGTTCATTTTATGGATGCAAATTTTTAAGTTTAAACAGTAAGTCTTCCAATTTCATCAAAATATAAAATATAAATATATCAGTTCTGCACAAACTGTAGTGTCTTTACTCTATAATTCATACTACTGGGCAAGAAAGTATTGTATCTAAGAGGAAAATTAATAAAGTGTATTATTTACATCACAGTTTGTTTATTTAGATAAATGACACTGGTAGAGACCTAATCTGAATATATATCACATCTGAACAGAGCAGGAAAAGCGTACATTTAAAAAAGCTTTTTTACTTTTTGCAATGTGCTTTAAAGACACACAAAAAATACCACATCCAGATTCCAAAATAAGCATAAAGAGAAAATCAAAGGAGGAAAAAAAAGTCCCATTAACACCCACATTGTGTGACTGAAAGGTGATATGTGGGAGCTACAGTTTAGCGAACACCACAGCAGTGAGCATTTAGCAACAAATATGTTACTAAGAGGGGGAAAAGCATCCGAATTCATGTATTCCATTTGTCAGTGTCAACACGTCGTGATGAAACTTAAGGCAAAGGCTGGCTGTGTGGAGAACAATGGCACAGGTTTTTATAAGTGTGCCCGTGTCACTCTGTGAAATGGGAAGTTTGATACCAAGAGTGGCTGTACAGCATGTTAAGAGCTCCCGATGAGTGTCATGTGTTTGAGCGAGGCAGCGTTTGTGAGTTAAGGTTTTATGGTGCGCGAGTGTCGGGGAGCTTTGATGTGTTAGCATGTAGGAGGGGTGGATCAGGAGAGGGAGGCCCTTAGAAGTTGGAGGACCGTGTGTGTGTCTGTGTACGCACTCACGCACACGTGTGTGTGATCAACAGAGTTGCCACTGCCTGACCCTCTCATGTCTCGAAGGCCTCACACTCAGTCCCAATCAAAGCATCATTACCATCAGCCTCTGCCAACAGTGCGGCCTGCCAACTGTAGCCCTCCCTCCCCCTTTCTCCCGCTCCTCTTCTCTCTCGCTCTCTGATCATCACTTGGACACAGAAGCAACACCCAGTCTATGGGCTTGGCATCTGCGAACGTGGTCATTTCCCAGAGATTTGAGGGCTACACTAAATTTGCAGTGGTTTTAGTGCATGTTTGTGTGCGAGTAAGCGGAGCAAGCTTAGACTCGGAGATGGCTTGAACAGCGAGGAGGAAAGATTAGTCATGGATGAAGGGACGTCAATGCATCGTGCTCTGTTATTTTGCTGCCCGCAAGATAAAATGCTAATAATTGTGGTCCTTATAGTCGTAGCTGTAGGTAATAATATGTTTATGGTGAGGTATTGCATGTAGTGCTGGGTGTTCCTGCAACTTAAGACATGGTATTCAATCTTGCAACACTACACCAACAGTGATGCAGCATGAGTAGGCTTAGGAAAGCAGCAGGAGCATTTTCTGTGAGTTCACTTTGATTTGATTCTTTATTGATTCTCTTCTTCATTTTCATTGGGTTCTCATTGGCTCTGCTTTGAGAGTCACCACCATCGCTAAGCAGCATATCAAAGACATTACATTCATGCAAATTAATTACATGCTGTGTAGTCAAATTTTTGTGCATGTTGGAGGTATTTACTCTCTTTGTTGTGGCCAGTGTTGGGGTCAAAAAAAGTAGTTAGACGTGTTACACAGAACACTTTGTGATTCTACTTTAGAACACTGCAGCCTGACTGCTCATCACTGCTCTTTTGTTACCTGTTGAAGTTCAGGGTCTGGATGCTGGGCTGGGGTCGGCATTCACTCAGCTTTAACATCCCTATGGCTAGCTTAGCATTAGCATGCGGTCTGTCCAGGTGCTTGTAAAGAGCCGAAGATTCATTAGCAGCATGTTAGCAGTTGTTTCTGTCCTAGTTTGCACTTTAACATCGTGCTCTCATACTTTTGCACAATAAAAATAAAAGTAATGTCATATCCACACTGTAGAAAGCGCCACTGTTCCTCCTGGTGTGCATTAATCTGTAGTGCAAATGCAACCGATGACCGGAATCGATAGGCAAGCAAACGAACAATTCCAAGGAACTGGACTGCTGGGAACTGGTTCTCGATTTTATCCTTAGTGGTTAATTGTAATAACAGTCCTTCCTATTAATCTGTGCTCCAGATATGGTGAGTTATATTCTAATGCGTTTCTGTTTCTATGTTACTTAGAGCTAATATGCAAGTATTTGTAAATGTGCACCCATGCAGATCATGGTTGTGCCTTCCCTCGATGAGGGGAAATTCCACCTGTCATCTAAATATAATCACTTCTGGGTCTTAAAAAACTAAGATGGGGCCAAATGGCGCAACGGGTGATATCTGGGTTGGTACATCGATCATTTATATGGATATATATTTATATATAGTCCATGGTTAATCTGTGTATAGTGTAAGACAAATGTGAGGCATTCTGCAGACTCAGTGTACAGCTGGATTGATTAAAATATTTTAAAACAGTGTAAGAGTTCCATCATTGAAATAAATGACTGAAAAATTCCGATGAAACACCTTCCTTGGAGACATGAATTTAAATGAGTAATTTCACATCGGGTGAAAAAAAAGTTGGATTGATGAAAACTTTTGCACTAATCTAAATGTGGCCTCGGTGTGACAGAAGACACCAAGGCCACCTTAAAAATCTTAGTTGTTTTAAAATTAAAGGTGTACACGTCAGCTGCGGATGTAATTCGATTAAATCGGGTCATCACCAAAATCACTGGGCAGCCAAGTCCATTCATTGGTTGTTGAGATGTTTTGCTCATGACCATGATCAGTGTGTCTCTGCCCAGTGGAAATCAAAAACAAGTTACTTGGCAATTAGCGTTGCTCCTCACGCACATCTGATTATGCGAGTTCCCGAAAAACTGCGGCACGCTACCAAAAACTTGTTTTCACTTTTTGTGCTATTAAAAGGATTAACGGTGTTTCACGGGTGGTCTGCTGAATTGAATCAGCTCAGTCTCTGACATTTTGAAGTGATCTTTTCAAACCGCAGAAAGCAGTCAAAGCCTCTTTATCGATGCTGTTGCACTCACAAGACGAGGCGGGCCTAACTGTGCCTGGAATATAAGATTATTAAAAGCCCTGGTGTCATGGTTAATACTCTGTCTCCTCCTCAAAGTTTTCCTTTTCAGTCATAAATCACACTGTGCGGGTGTTTGCGCGCGTACGTGTGTGTATGACGAGGCTGTTTTTTTTAAAAGAGGCTGTTAATGAAAGTTAGTGGTGTGGAGAAAGTGTCAACCGTCTCTCGCCGTGATAGATCACTTGTGCTCTTAGCATTAACGGCAGGCTGTCACTCTGAGCATTTCAGACAGCCGCAGTTAAATTAATCAAGTAATGGCCCTTAGTCTGCGCCCCTCCCCCCTCCAGCTGCAGTTTTTCCTCCTCATTCCTGTCTCTCAGCTTTTCTGTTTGTCTTTTACACTCCATGCTGTCAGTATATGCTGTCTTTGGGGTTAGTACTTAGCACAACATTCAAGGAATACTAGGGAAGGTGTGTAGATGGTGAGAAAAACTAATTTGCAAGGCATTTTGTTTGTCTGTGTTGGGTCTTAGATGGTAAAGACGTGACAGGAAGCAGGTCGAACTCTGAGCAGATCGCTCGTTTACCAGAAAGCAGCTTGCTTTTTTTAAATTCATTTATTCACTCATTTTGTGGAGAAAGTTCGCAAGCATTTACCCAGTTGACATGTTATGAGCATGTGGATGATGCAAACCCACATTCAACTGTACCCCGGTTCTTTAGTCCAGCGGTCCCCAACCCCCCGGGCCACGAACCGGAGTCGTTTGGTACCGGGCCGCGAGAGTTGAGGCTGGGGTGTGAAATTTATGGTTTTCAGGGTTTTTATCCTTAACTCTGTTTCCCTGGGTCTTTTCCCGTATTATAGTTGTGTGTCTTATTTTGAAAGAAATATTCACGCATTACCATAGCGACCTGAGAGCATTAAGAGGCAGAGAGGCGGATGTTACTCTCAATGTTGTTGGCGCATTTCAGGAGGACGCTGCTAATAAAGTTACACAATTACACAGTGAATTCGCTTTAGTCCAGTGGAGCAGGAGTTGATCCATCAGTTTGAGCTATGCCTTCCTGTATGATGTCACCTTTATAGGCGCAGCTGAACTAGTGTGTGGTATCGAAGCGGTTTCTCCTTTTTTAATGTCTGTGAATCTACTGAAACAAGATGCTAGCAGCATTGCAGTGCAATAGCAGGGACACAACATTAATCAAAGTACCCTTGGTCATGTTTTTCCTTAGAATTTTACATACAGGAATAAAATCTATGCTATGCTTTAGTTTCACAGTACCTAAAAGAGAGTAAGGATGTAACTCACCAGGAGCTGCAGAATATTGTCACATAATTAACCTGAAATATAATTTATATCTGGGTTGTTTTATCTTGGGTCAAACTTTTTAACCAGATGCTTACAGCCCTGCTTTTCCCTCTTGTAGCCATATTAGGAATTTCAGCTCTCGCTCTCAGACTTGCTGTTGTGTACACCGAACATAAACATGTGGCCTCGCTAAAGCTGTGATATTGTGACACTTACATTTTGTTCTGATATAAAAATCTATCATCACATGTTATGTAATAATGGTATATCTGCTACTAAACTAGTAGAAATATAAACAATATATCAGCGACTTCTTAAAAATGCCACAAACAGAAAAAGTCTTGGAAAGTCTTTTTTTCTCTCTCAGTTTATTTATGTTTTTAATGAACTATGACTGTAATCCACATCTTTTACTAATTTCCATATAGTTTTTATCATACTCTTCTTTTTTTCATGTCTCATTTCATTGTATTTTTCCACAAAGAGAATTACACGATTCATATGACTTTAATTTAATTTTGCATTATGCATTTTTCTCTCAGGCCTGCATTCATTTATTTTTCTCTCTTACCTTTTCCCCCGTGCGCTGCCGTTTTCTTCTTTCTCTTTTATTTTTCAGTGTTTAACTCACTCCTACACTCTCTCACCTCTGGGTTTTATGTGCGGCTTCATTTGCTTGTTTTGTTGGTTCTTGTGCTTCTCTCATCGATTTACTTTTGTATTTACTTTTATTGCTTTCAGTTCTCTTTCTTCTGTATTGATTTCCATGCAAACCACACATTCACGTACCTGTCATCCAAGTGTTTTTCTTCTTTCTCTTTTGCACTTATATTCAGGCAATTTACACTCATCCTCTTTATTCTTTAAGCGCACTCTACTTTTGGAGTTTTCACTTTCTTTCTTTTTTTCCATCGCTCTTTCTTCTGAAGCTTTCTCACACAGACGCTCACACATTCCTTTCAAGGTAGTCTTTGTGCTCTTCGCCATAGTTTAGTTTTCGGTCTTAATGGTTCATTCAACGAGTTTCTCTTGTGCGTGTTCATTTTTTTCCTCTTGTTCGCTGTCTTCCTCCTCTTTCATTAACACACAGACACACCTCTTTGGTTTTTTCTCAGCGCTGTCTCTTTCGAAGTCGTAGATATTCTCTGCGGACCAATTTCCCTGTGAATAATCACGGCGGTTCATTGTAGAAGCGAGCGCGCTGCCAAAGTCATTTCTTCAACAGGCTGCAGCTTTATACTGAGTCAATCAAGCTGAAATATCTTTGCGGTGCCTCCTATTCGGTGAATCGTCACTCCCTCCCTATGAATATAATTACTGTGATGGGCTGCGTCTACGCCTTCTCCACAACTTTAAAAGAACTGAATTGGGTTTGAATTTGTGAGAGCTACTTTTCAAATGCTTCATTTGTGGGCTTGATTAACTGTTAAGTCGTAGCAGTGGGCTGTTTTTGTGATCGCAGACAACATTTCAGCCGTATTGGTAAAAGTTGGGTTATTGTCAAGGTTCTGGCAGACACGCCTGTGTTTCAGAGGACAGTTTTGCATCACATTAGCTGATTAAGAGTTTTTTTAAATTGCACCGTAGCTTCTGACTTTGTCTAGTCATGCAGCAGTAACTTGTGACGAATCATAATTTGAATACAACAAAAAATTTTAAAGTGAAGTATAGAAACATTAATGAAGTGGTGGATATTAATTGTTTATGTACTCCAGGTTTGGGAAGCACCGAAAGGATGAGCGGCCGGGAGAAAAGATTGATCGTAAAGGCTCCAGCAAGTGGAGGCCAGAGGAGACGCAGGTGTCAGACGAGGAGACCATGAAGATGAGGATGGAGCAAGAAAGGTGAGGCAACTTATGGTTACGTATTCTGAAAACTAGTGGATATTAATGACATTAGCAAACGTATATAGACATTTAAACAGATTTGTGTTTCAAATAAGATTGAAAAGCCTGGTTCTGCCGGAGCTTTCTTCCTGTTCAAAGGGAGTTTTTCCTTCCCACTGTCACCAAAGTGCTTTCTCATAGGGGGTCATATGATTGTTGGGGTTTTCTCTGTATGAATGATTGTAGGGTCGACATTACAGTATAAAGTGCCTTGAGGCAGCTGTTGTTGTGATTTTGTGCTGTATAAATAAAATTGAACTGAATTGAATAGATAAGTATTTAGCTGAGTCAGCAGTTCAGTGCAGGCGAGTTGAGCTCTTCCACATTTACATTTATAGACCCAGTTTCTGCAGGGTGAAAACAAAAAAAGAAAAGATTTGAAACAAACTCTAAGTAGAAAAATTCTCAGACAAAGTCTCCTCACTGGGAAAAACATGAATAGTGCCAAACCCAAATTATTCAAAAGTATGTGGACACCATTGTTGTACTTTTCTCTGGTGCTCAGATAAGCACATTATTATAGTTTCCAAGGTTCTCTATCTGAACAGTCAATATTGGAGCATCAGTTTGTTGGACACATATTTTAGTTTGGGGAATCAGAAGACTGATTCAGAGGGTTCGTTTGGACATGCATCTCACTCACAGCAGCCATTAGGCTTTGGTTCACCTCACTGTTGCCAGCTAAGCAGCTTTGTTGCTAGGCTCAGCCGCTTTTCATACCTGAACCTACAGAAAGAACTGCTTTGCAAAGGTCTCACTGCAGCACTGGAGGCACAGCTCTGTTCAGCAGCGAGCTCATGCTCACAGGTCCCGTGGGTTGCATGAAAAGAAAAGAAAAAACACTCGCAGTAATCATTTAACTTGTAAAGATGACTCAAACTGTAGCACAACCATTATCTTGATTACATCTAAAGCTTCAGAGCCCAAAAAAATGATGGTTGAAGCAGCACTGGTTTTTCATTTTATTGTGAAAAATCTGAATGAAGCTGCATAAAAATTAATTGAAAGAGCTGCTTTCTCTGTTTAACAGTTTAATAAATCGATAGTCTCTGTGTTTAAATAATGACTACACAGTTAAAGAACCTGTGCCTTCTTTTGCTTTTACTACGTGGGTGCCCAAAACCAAAAAGCCTCAAGTGGCAAGTCCTTCTCCCACTGCAACCCACTCTTCCCTCACCAAAGGAAATGTCAGGCAGGCACAGTGCCAGGTTTTTGGGGGGGCAGCAGTTTATAAATGCCAAGGCCATTACAGCCCTGCCAGCTAATTAAATCCCTTGCTCTTGGTGTAGGGCAAGAGTCATTACTCCCCACAGTTGCTTGTTATGAAAATTTGGTTTGTAGTCTTCCTTTGCGCCTGCAGAGCAGATAGTCTAATAATATGATAATGGCTGAGTCTTTATTTTTAATTGGTATAAAGTTAACGCAAAGGCCACGTCAGATGATTTGGTTGTTATGCTGGATATAGTTAAAAGTTCAGACTGGTCCTTTTGTGTGTTAATCCCGTCCAAGTGTTCTCTTATTTCTTGCTCTTAAATATCACAGTCACGTGTGTTTATTACACACAACTTGGACTATTTAAGCCTGTTCAGGACTCCGTTATGTTATTTCACACACATAAGAACATGGATGACACAAATTACATGTAGCCTACTGTAATGCTTTTGCAATAACGTTCTGAATTCAGAGTAGATTTAACTGCATTTGCTTTTATTTCCAACTCTCAGACAAGCGGTGAAGCTTTTTGAGCTCAAAACACAACTAGAAGTTTCCAGAGCTTAGATTTTTTTGTCGTGCTGTTAAATGGAATGTAGGTTACATTATTTTTAAACTATATTAACCTTGATTTATTAGCATCATAAAATGTGAATTAGTTATCAGCCTATTTCTAGCTGATAAAGCATAAGTCTCATTAAAAGTCATACTAGATGTACTAGAAGGTAGTGATAGCATATTCTGTTTTTTTTCCTTAGGTTTTTGGGTTGAGTTGTAGGTTCTCAGTTCTCTTTGTTAGTGTGAACAATTTTAGTTGTGTTGAGTTCTTGGGGCCAAAGAGCCAAAAGAAATCTGGCGAAATGGTTACAAGAGAAACCAAAAAATGTCCAGAGAGCAGTAAAAAGTTCGTGCTTGAAGCAGAAAATAAGATCATAGTATTTCTTAAGTCAGTGTGTTAATTATTTTATAAAGTGTTGGCTCTTAGAGGCACTCCAACCAAGTGTGCCTCCAACTCATCGCTATACACCCCAAAAGCACAAACACGCTTCTTGTTTATATTTAAGCTGAGAGATGCTGATATTGACGGGGAGATCCCTCGGAGCACATGCTCAGACTGTGGCTACTTTGGTGTTAAACAACGATCCAGTTTGCTGTATTGCCAAGCCGCTCTGCACCTTCGGCACCTCACTGCAGAAGGTATCGATTGACCACTGCCAGAGGCTGTGGTTAATCCAGCTGTGATTGACTAGATGAATGGATTTCCTCACAGGTTTAATTCTCAGGTCTCAAAGGACCCTAGCCCCAAGGCAGACGGACAAACCTTGACAGACAGTTCAGATAGTACGCTACTGGTGGAGGTTATTTGAAGAAAAGATAAATAATACAGGTATGCGAATAACTATTCAGTAGTGTCATAAATTTGTTACATTATATTATGTTATTTGATCTAAATCGAATGGTTTTTACTAAAATTACAGTACTCGCAATACTAATGCAAGACCTCATAGTACTGTACTGTTTTAATAGAGCACCTTGCTCTCAGACTTCTCAGACTTGTGGTTTCTAAAAGTAGAGTGGGAGACAAAACACTCTCTTGTGGAATAAGCTTCTACTTGACACCCTCTGTATAGTAAGATCAGGTTTAAAATGTTCCTTTTTGATAAAGCCTGTAGTTGTCGCTCTGTCAGGTGACCCTGAATGATCGCCTTAGACATGCTGATATAGGCTCAGGTTGCTTGGGGACTTTCCGTGATGCACTGAGCATTTCTTCTCCACTTACATCTTTTCATTCCCTATTTACCGATACTGCTTGTGGTTACATTTTATCTGTTTTTTCCTAGAGTTGGTGTTTTGTCCTTGCTGCCCCTCTGATCATGCTAGAGGTCTTTTCCCGTTAAAATGGAAACCCTTCTTCTGATCATCGCCAAATGCTAGCTCACAGGCTATCGTTTGATTGTTGGGTTTTTTCCAGATCAGTCCAGATAAACGTTTTTCGTTGGGCAGCACAGCAGGTTTTGCCTTAACCATCTGTAGACTAAATCAGATCATGCTTTGACATAACTGCAGTCACATGACCAGAGGTTACAAGTTCAATCTATACAACAGACTTGCTGTATATGAAGTAATTTGTCACAGTGAACTTAATTTGACCTCAACACTTGCTCAGTACTGCTACTCTTGTTCAAGATTAACAGCATCAGTCTAAGTACAATGCGGTGTCCCTTTTAGATGTGTCGAACCAACACAGTGATTTAAATGGCTAAATTAGCTCTTCAACATGTCCTGAAGTTCTCGAACTAATCATGTGATTCAGATGTGCTGACCCAAGGTGAGATCTAAAAGTGCCCACCCTAATCTAAGTACAATGCATTTTGTGTGTGTGTGATTCTAAAAATATCCTTAATTCACACAGAAGTGTGAATTAAGGATATTTAAGGCAGCATTGTCAAACCCTTTTAGTATTAACCTTCAAAAATCACAAGTGCTTTAAAACCAACTGCAGCTAGTTGTCGCTAAATCAGGAAACATTTCCACGTACCCGTGTTATCAATCTAAAAGGTCTTTCAGCAGCCATCTTGTCCTGCTGGACCTTCTCCCTTCATGTATTTCCTGCCTTTCACTGTAGTCTGTCAGTTGTGTCAGCAGTACCGGTAAGAGAACGCTTTATTACACAATGACTACAATAGCACATAATGGACCATTGTTCTGGCGTGATGTGGTAGAAAGGTCACTTGTCAAATATATTTCTTCTACCATAAAATCCCATTCTGCCATTTCTATACCCTTTTATCTGCCACCTCTTCCTCTCTTTCTGCTCTACATTGTTTTTATTCCCCCTCTGGGTCTTTTGCCACTTTTCATTGGATTTCTTAATCATTTACTCTACATGGTGAGACTTCTTTCGTCTGTCATTAAGGTTATTTGTTAAAGAGAAACCCTTGTCACATGCAGGTATTTTGGGATTAAGAGTAATGATATGGCCAAGTGTGGTTTTCCTTCCTGTCCCATTTCAGTCAGCACTGCATTTGTGTTTGTGAAACATTTTAACCGTTTAAGTGCTTGTCATGTTGACACAGACGGTCATGGTCTTTGTCTTAAAGTAACATTTCCTGTGTCCTTTAAAAGTAATTCAGAAAAGTTGGACGTTTTGGAAAGCTTGCTGTTTTGTGGGCAATGACAGCTATTGCTCATGTATATGTAGCTTATGTAGATGGAAAAAGATGAGCACAGACAGATGGTCATGGTTGCAAAAAAACAACACCACCACCACAGCTTGAACTCTCACAGGCTCTGGGGAGGCCAGTCCATGACTGATGGCGTTCCACTGTGTGTTTTTTCCTATCCTGGTATGCTTTCATTGCATTGGCAACGTGTTTGGGATCATTGTGATGCTGAAAAATGAAGCTGTTGCTAATCAGTGACTTTCCAGATGGTTTTGCATGGTGGATCAAAATCTGGCCGTACTTTCCCGTGTTCATAATTCTGTCAATTTCGACAAGATCTCCATCTCACTGGCTGAAATGCAGTTCCAGACCATGACAGACCCTCTGTCATGTTTTACAGATGGCTGTAGACATTCACTGTCGGATTGATAACAACTTGAGCCAAAAATGTCCATTTTGGATTCATCACTCTGTGAAACCTCTGGCCACTGATGTCAGTACAGTTCTTGTGTAATATGACATACCCTGTCAGGGTCCGTTATGAATGGCTTCTTCCTTTGAGGCCATTTCTGATGAGTGTTTGGCCAACATGAGATGGATCAACTGAGGGGCCAGGTCATTTCTCAGGTCCTGTGTCACATCTTTGCTGGATTTCTTCATATTTATTAAGAGCATGACTCTCATCTGCTGTAGATAGTCTTCTTTTTGTCTTTGAGGGGTCCAGTTTCCTCATGGACATACTCCACTGCATGTAGAGATGTGCCAAGCTTTCAGTTAATCAAATGAATACGAGTGGAAAAACCAGCTTACGTTAAAAAAAACCCAACAAACATTGAAAGACTTTGACAAAGCCAAGAGAACTAAGTGGGAAGAATAGTTTTGGAAAAGTTTGACAATGTCAAGGAAGTCTGACTTCCTGGAAGCAAAACGTAAAGCTAGTATAGGTTGTTCCGAGTTTCTTTTTCACACAACACAGCACAAGTGTTTCAATGATGCATCCTCCCTAACTCAGCAAGTGGCCTTGTTGACCCATGCAGTGACTTGTTATGGAAAGGGGCTGCACAGAAAAGGCCGTGCATTGGATTGGTATGTCTGGCCTTATCTTATCAGCCACTGTGCTTGTGCATACAATCAGTAGTTGCTCCCACTACTTCTGCTGCTGTTGCTGTTTCACTGATGGAAAACACAGTTTTTCCTCTGGGTTTAAAGATAGATCCCTCAAGGGCCTCACTTCCTTCTGCTCTATTAGATAATCGCTGAGTCCGCAAATAGCGAAGACACAGCGTGCGACTCCGCCAGCTTTCAAGTTAAGTTGTTGGAATAAGTGTACGTTTTGCCAGAAATGATTGTCTACCCCCTGACCAGATTCAGTGGGGAGCCGCTGAAACCATCAAGTTCATTAACAGCCTACTTTTTAGTAGTGAAGCATTTCTACCCACTTGGCCTTGACTTTTTTATCTTCCTTTTTTTAACACATTTTGTAGTCTACGGTAGGGAGCCCTCCTTATTAGAGTTATTGTTTCATTATGCACACCATGCAATTTTTCTGGAGGAAATGTTTCAGATTTTAGCCCACTGAGTTTTCAGTACACTTGCACCCCCTACCTTGTCACCACGGCGCCTGTCCCATTCACTTTCCCACTGCCATTAAAAAGAGGCCTGCAGAAAAGAGAGCAGTATGATAATTGGTAGTTGTAAAGCTCTGATAATTGGCAAGGCTGTAATTACGGGGGCTGCGTGATAGGTAGTCCCCCCGCTATAGAAAATAGCATTGCCAGTTATTCACAAGATAATGGCCTGAAGAGAAAGAGCGAATGTGTGATTTTTGTGTGTGCGTGACAGACAGAAAGATGTCAGATGTGTGTCTGCGTGTGTTGTTGAGGGAGAAAGAAAGAGAAAAGCATGTTAGCTATATATTAGCACTACTCTGTGAATACAAAATGCTTCCCTTGTGCTAGGTGTTATTGGGGGCAAGAGATTGTCATGCATTGTTTATGGTATTATTCAGTGGGGAAAATTGCATAAATAATAGACTCCAGATCTTCTCTCTGTTTTGTAATGGAAAGTTAAAAAGTGCAATAACCAATCAGCAGATGTTACAATGGTTCATCTGGTGTTTTGTTAATGTGACGACTGAGATTTACAGCATCTCTCATCTAGATTGGACACGCTACAGGACTTTTTTTTATATACAAAGAAAAAAGTAAAGCACCATCCTAGTTTTCCATGTAGCCCTTTCAGCCACAGTTCAAAGTCATACATCCGTTCTCTTTTTTTAGTTGCAGTGTGCATTTACAATTTATAGTTGGCTACTGTCAATGGCCAGTGGAAACCAGACAACTGAAAATATCATACTCAGAAACCTGGTAGTTAAAAATAAAGAAATAATTAGTGAAACTGCTACTAGTAAGTTTTATTTAGATTATTAATTATTCGGTGAATTTGGTTTGTTGTTCTGAAAGAGTGCTGTCTTCAAATGTCTTCCCTTTTTCAAACCAAAAGTTCAAAATATTCCAAAAGACACAAAAATTGTGTTGAAGAATTATTCAACTTTGATGGCATTTCTTAACATGCACTTTTATTGAGCAATTATTCTACATCTTCCCCAACTATATAAGCCTACCCATGGCTCTTGAGCTAGCTATGAGCTAGAAGATTATTATATCTCATTTAGCCCATCTCTATTAACCCTGTAGACATCACTGGTGTTTAGTTTTCCATCTTTATTTACATCCACAGTTGTGGTTTTGGAAATGCTTCAGCTAGCTAGCTAACTTATGGCTAACCTTGTTTTCATACAAGTCTGAATGTTGGTTTATTGTGATGCCTTTTAGATTAGCCATCTTATTGGAGCAAAAATGGCTCTAAAAGGTGCTCCAGGGCTTGCTTACTTTTGTGAAATAAAGGAGCATTAGGACCCAGAAATGTAATTTGAGTAAACCAGCAAACACTTGCCAGAAGAAGCCAAAGAGTAAAGTTTTTTTTTTTCTTGGCCTCATTTCCTCAAGCCGAAGTTTAGCAGATAAGATACCTTCTTTTCTTTTTTTTTAACCTTAAAGTTTTTAAAAAACAACAACAACAGCCCCCAGTCTTCTGCCAGTGGGTCACAATGAATAAACCTATCACACAATAGTAAATGTATAATAAATACATTTCCCTGTTAGTTTTTTTTTACCCTTGATTTTTAAGAAAAAGTACAAAATGCAACTGATCAGATATTGCCTGGATTTTTACCTTGGAGAAACTGCAATATTATGTCTTAATATGATCATTTCAACCACGAGATTGTTATTGCATTTTAATATAAATAACATCACCTTTACCATCAGGATCCAAGCTAAGACCAGAGAGCTGAGGGAGCGTCAGGCCAGGGAACGAGACTACGCTGAGATTCTGGATATAAGTCGATCGCCGGAGAGATCCTCTGAGGAGGACCACCAGTACGCTGGCATCAACCAACTTAACAGCTCCATGGACAGTGGCCATAGTCGCCCCCACAGCCCCCGTGATGAGCACCCTCACATCCATCCACAACACCAGCACCAGCACTCCGATACCCTCTACACCCAAGTTAGCAAGGCACGCAATGAGCGACCTCCTTCTGCAGACAGGTAAGAGGTGAACTGGTGTATTTCAAGTGTTATGGGCTCAATCCCAGCAAGTGGAGCCATGATCATGTGAACTTTTCTATTTCATTTCTTTATTATTTATTTTAGTCTTAATTACATTCATGAATAGCTCTGAAGTTAGATTCCCCCTCAGAAGCCAGGTGACGGGCTGCCAGTCACAGTTCAGCAACCTTCTTACCTGTAATTCCAAGTGCGACTCACCTGTGGTATTTCAGTAAAAGGTCTGTCCAGGTCTGATTCTGCCTCGCCTTCCCAGCTCTTGTAACTCTGAGGCAGCATTATTGCACAGAGACGGCAGGCTAGCTATCACACCTGGAGGAGAAAATAATCACAGCAACAGAAGGCAGGCGGTAAATGTCAGCTCGCCGACTACTAGACACCATGAGCTGTTCTCAGGGGGATGTGGGAATACTCGGGGAAGGCAGTGAGTGAATGGAAACCTTTGAATATCTGTCTCTTTTTCTGTCTCTCTTGACCTTTCTACCTCTCTTTCGCTGTCTTTTGTGCTCTTGTTGGTTTCACCTTATTGCCACCTTTTCACTTTTATTGCATTTCCATCATTTTCCTGTCTTCCCACAGACAATACTACCTGAGCTACTGGCAGCTCAAACCTTCGGTCTCATTAATTGAGAGCTGTCAGTCATTTTTAAAATAATCACCCAGGCTTGACATAAAGAGCCTCTTTGTCATTGACACTGTTTTGTTTCTGTAGAGCAGCCAAATGGCACCACGAGGCTCCCCCGCATAACCAAACGCCAACTCCACAGCAAGGAGCAAACAAAAGCCAGATTGTTTTAAAAATCATGCAGGTCGTCAGAAGCAGAGTTCTCAGCACTGCACGCCGGTGCTGAGCTGCTCCCCAATCCTGCTCCGATCGATGAACGGCGAGATTCGTGGCCCTAAGATGGATTTGGGGAACTTGAAGCAAATTGAGGAAAACCTGCTGTGCAGCAGAAATGTAGTTTGTGCGGGCAAGTAGCTCCACAGCTGAATGAATGGGTTTGTCTTCCTTGTGGTTTTCACGCATCCCCAGATGGCCTCAGCAGCCTGTGTCTACTTCAAGAGTGCCGTAGCACGTATCGATTCATAATTCATTGTGCTGCTGTTGTCACTGCACACTTCCTTCCTTTTTTTAATTTTTTTTTGTGCAGTCCCTGAAGTGGCTGTATTAAGGCATGCAGATGCACAACAGAAGATAATATACTAGCATTACAGATACGAAGCCTTATTTAATTAGGTGATGGAATTCACTCGTGATTTAGGCTTTAATCATCATCATCTTATTAAAATCTGTAGCCATTTCACTCATTTACCACATAAGCAATTAATGGTTTTTTTTCTCCTCCCTCTTACTCGGACTACTGGGATTTTCTTAGTTTAATACCTCTTAGAGATGGGGAAGCATGAGTTTTGTGGAAATGCTGCTGCAGTTTAGGATCAGCGACAGGCAAATGGATTAGCCTGAAATAATTTTAATAAGCAGATTTTTTTGAAAATTAAGTGTCTTTCATCAAGCAAACATTTTAAGTGTTCACCATTTACTAATATGGAAATATGAGGATTTTCTGATTGTTTCATTGTAAAGTTGAATGTGGAGATTCTGGACTGAGAAAGCACGTATCTCGTGATGGAAAGTTTGCGTGCTCTTACAAGTAAAACAATGAACCGTTTTGTAAAGAGACGGTCACATTTGTCAACAAATAAAGAATTAAAACGACAAATACATCCCTAAAATCATGCTCACAAAGCTTTTTTCGTTGCTTTCTCTAAGACATCACTGTTTAAAAGAGACATAACTCATTTGGACATCAATGTAAGGCAACACAGAAGGATCAAACTAAGAAAATATTGGTCTCTTCTAATAATGTAAGTGGCTCAGGCGTGTTTCAGAGCAAATAATAAAGTCTTTCCTTGGTTTAATAAAGAATTTTCTATGATTTTGCACATAGCTGATACACTGTTTCTTTTCATAATGTCCTCCTAGCTACCTGTTCTCCCCCAGAACACTTGCTCTTTTCAGGAAGCTTTGATTACAGCAGTGTAGGAGCCAGGGACACAAACGTCTGAAAGATATTGTGTTCCTTTCTCATCTCCCCCGAGTATTAGAAGAATATACCTTTTGAGAGATTCGGGAAGCACGTTTCCTGTTTCCTGTCTGCCCCTCTCCACTGAACAGGAAGTGAATTAGATCCTGCAATGCCAAGCACATTGGGGTGGGCGGCAGAGCGTGTGCGTGGGGGGGCCCTCACCTGACAGAAGGGGGTGTTTGTTATTGTGGGATTCAAATGGCAGTGTGAGCTGATATCAGAGCTTAAGGATTGTGGAGATTTAATCAAAGCAATAACATGTCCTTAGAAGCAGGCAGTGAAGGAAAATGTTATTTTTCCTCCAACATTAACACTTCTCTCTAAAATGGCACGCATGTAAAAGGTTTCAGATTTCATTGTAGTCAGCGTAAATACTCGACGTGCGCAGGATGTCGCTCTGTGTTGCATTCGCTGTTTTTACATTGTTCAAACCAGGAAACTGTTTTATTTGCTTGAGAAAAGCAGATTGATCTCTGACCATCTGTTAAGTTGTGCCCATTACACGCCCCAAATCATGGCTTTCAAAATGTCACAGTTGTGTTTTCTGCTGTTTGTGTGCGCCTTTTGTTGGTGCCGCGATGTTGTGACTGTCACAAGATTATGACTCGCAGTAAAACTGAAGAAGACAAAGCTATGGCAGAGAGATCTAGTTTCAGCATGTTACATAAATATAATAATTATCTTCGCATAGTATCCTTTTTAACATGGCTACATTTTGATTTACACTGAAAACACAAAGCACAAATTAAAACACCGATCCCAGCGAAAACCATAAGATGCAAAGCAAAAACAGAACTGCATGCATCGCAATGCTAAAGTATGTAAACATGCATAAAAAAAGAGCATAATAAATCATGTGAATGTTCATGTGAGGCATGAAAATAATGTGTTGCAGTAGTCTCTCTGAGACCTGCCAGCTACAGTATGGTAACCTTTATCCCAGTTGTTCTTCATTTCACAGAATAACACAATGATTGACAGGCCATAAGACTAATAATAACACAAAAAGGGGCAAAACAGCTTAAATACAAGGCAACAAGACACAAGTCCTCCTTTTTCCTGTTACCACTGTTCCTTCTGCTGCTACTATTAGTTGCTGATCATCAGCATTGTCACCTTGATCTTCCCAAAACATGTTACCCAAACACATTCTAGCCAAAAGGAAATTCATCTCTAACCTCGTCTGTCACTTTGAACACAGCGAACAATAAGACTAAAAATATTCCCGAGTGTCCAGATTAGAATACCAGAATCCCACCGCCCCCGTTAGACTTTTAATTCCCTCTGGGCCTGTAAAACGTACTATTGCCTTCCTTAGCGCTGTCGTGCAGGGCACTCCAAGGGGAAACGCAAAAAAAGTAGCTGCAGCTGCATAAATATCCAGTGGAATTCATTTTTAATTGCCTCTTTTTCCTTCAAACAAAACACTGTCAGAAATTTCAATTTAACCGCAGTGGTGTAAAAACAAAAACAACTAAAGAGGCTGGAAGGAGCTTCGTGTGTGCCTTTGGGAGCCGTCTGCCGTTTCCTTTGCTTTAAGGAAAATGACCACACAGTCCTATAAGCTCGAGCAGTCTGCTGCAACAAGCCTGAAACAACATTTTGCTGCTTTCGGGATAAAATGTGTTTCTTAGATGTCTCTTATTTATATCCACAGCCGCATATTTTAGCGAGACAGCATATTGGAGCACATGATGTTTTAGTTGTTACTCTGTGGTTTACCGCGTAGGTGGTACGGTGTAGTATCAGGTTGAAAACAGTCTTTTTTTTTTTTTTTTTTTATGTTTTTGTTTTGGCTCTCAACCAAATTGCATAACCTCACTGCTGAGACATTATTTTCTTTCTTTTGCTTTTCGAAGCCTGCCAAGCTAAATATTGTTCAAAGTGTGGTGATTTTATCCCCTCTCCCCCAGTGTTTTCCCCGCTATTGCGACTAGTGCTTTTAGTGTGTATACTTGGCATCTGGTAACATTTGTAGCCTAGGAAGCGTAATTAAGAAGTAATGGGAGACAATATCCCGTGAAAGTTTTACCAGCTCACTCACTGGGTGCTTCTTTTGTGTTTACTGAAATTAATTACCTGAATTCAGTGAAAACATAATGTAGACGGCATGTTTTTAAGCAGCTTTATTAGCCCTCGACGTTTGCTGTATCACACTCTGTCCCTGTTGTGTGAGAATAAGTGTGCAAAGAGCCAAGTGAATTAGCAACCATTGTTTTATTCCCCTCCCAACTACGAGGCAGCAGTGAATGCTGGGAAGGCTCTGAGGGATTTGGTGTGATTTGATTCTCCGCATTTTCCGAGGAGGCGGCGCTCTTATTGAATCGGCTCCATTACATTTCATCTCCACCGGGGGAATAAGAGGCCGCAGAGGGAGCACACGCGGCCGTGTTGTATCGCAAACACACCAGAAACGGCAACGCAGACAAACAAATAGACAAGTACTCACCTTGCAGCGTTTTATAGGTTGATAAGATGAGGGATGTGTGTGTTTGCACCTGCGTGCATGCATTTACTATTGACTTCATGTGTTTTGTGTGTACATGTTATTTAGTAATGTGAATCTCTGCTGGTGGTTTTGTTGTCTTTTGCCTAGTTTCGATGCAGGTGCTACTCCGTCTGTTGGGTTTTGCTCGTGTGCACATGTGTTTGCAAAAAAATAAATACATTTTTTTCGAAGAGTGAGGGTGACAAGTCAGAGCTGTGACTCAGAGATAGAGAGTGATGGCAGGTGTGCAGCAGCATGCAGTGAATACAAAGCCCCTGCCTTTTCTAAAACTCTAGAAGGATTTCTGTTGTTGGTGAAGTGAAACCAGGGCTAGATTAACCAGCATTGTGGCCCCATTGTGTCTGCGTTCCTGAGTGCGTATGACAGCGTTGTTACATTTTCGTTACCACCCGGGGGGTTTGCATGAGTCCCTTAGTCATAGTTTGGTTTCAAATATACATTTATGTAGGAATAAGCACAGATTATGCTTGATGTTGGCTAAAAAATGCTGAAGAATATCCTTATTAAGCAAGCATGGCCATTTTTCCCCAGTGATCAGTGGAGACCAAACGGAGATCAAAGGAAAAGAGTTCAAATTATAACAAGTACAACTCGAGAGTAATGGTGGGATGGGTGCCAATAATGAGAAACATTGCTATTAATGTGTTAGAGTTTGCCTAAGGTGTAATTTGTACATCTTATAAGGACAATGGGATATAAATGTAGGGTTTATTTTTGTTGGGCTGCTATTCGTTACTTCAGCTTTAGGGGAATTGTAACCACGCCATTAAACTGTAAGACTCGGTTATGAAATTTGGTTCCAAAGTACTTGGAATGTTATTATGCTTACCGGTTCACCTAAACGCACTCGCCTTTCATTCTCTTTTGAGTAGACGTGCATCTAATCCAACATTCCTGTCTAGTCGGGATCTTGTGATTCTCATGCGTTTAGAGTACAAAGAGATTTAACGGGATTTTAAAAGCTTAAATATAATTATGTTACATTACATAGAGTGTACAATGTAGGATGGGACCAGTAGAAAACAAGTCTTTCTTTCTCATTACACCCTATAATTACCAAATGACTTTGTCAGTGATGTAATCCCACACACCGTGCTTCAGATGACCTCCTCTGTTTGGACATAGAGATTGCGTTCTTTGACTATTTAACCCATTATTGAATTGTCTTATTTCTGAGTAATGTAAAGTTTACCCACCAACTTTTTTACATTTTGCTATAATTTATACCCTAAATTAAAGTCATTAAGTATAAAAAGTACGTAGAAAAGTTTTACTCCTTCTGCCAGATCAACCTGGATTCGTAGGAAGTTGCAGCTGTGACTTTTCCCATGTTCGCAACCATTTAACAGACAACCGACTTGAGAAAAATCAAGCTCGGTCACATCTTTCCGCACCTCAGCTGCTGCACTATCACAGTCAAAATGTTGGCTTTCACTCCGATACGGCATATGAATGTGCGTTCTCACTACTCACTGAGCAGAACAGGATGTCTTACTACAGCTTGGGGAACGTCTCTGCTTGAGGGTCATCATGATTGCTTGAATTTGTTGCTGTGAATGTTGATCCAGAGCCTGGTGATGAGAACGGGGACAGAATTTTGATAAGCTGCCACCTTTTTTGCCTCGAGTAAGACACGTCTACATAACACAGACATAACTGAACTTTTGCACCTGAGAAAACTCAAATCTACAGCAGAAGGTAGCTGAGAAAATTGGGGATCTGATCATTGCTAACATATATTAAAACTATAACTCAACAAATGTGTAATTGAGCGCTGTTTGGAAAAAGGAAGAAAAAATGTTAGACTGTGAAGAGTAGAATGCAGGTTTCTGCAGGCACGGCAGGGTTAACAAACTGTAGGAATAAAATGGTCCTTACTGAGACCATAATCACCATCATCTAGCAAATACTGGTGATAAAACCCAACTCTCTTTTGCAAGGAGTCAAATACTGATATTATGCCAAAGGCACTGGCACATGATGCATGTGCCCAGAGTGTCGATAACGAGACACACCAGGTTTATGGCGATATTTAGACAAGTCTGACACTCAACTCATAGCATTTAAAAAAAAATAAAAATAATTTGTCTGCACATTTAAACACAGATTCACTGCCATTTTTCTTTGCTCAGGGATAATGTTTTTGAGCGGTATCGTTTAATCCAAGATATAATTGTTTCCTAAACGTAGCCAGGGAATTTTTGTTGCCAGACCCAAACAGCGAGTGAAAGCAAAAGGAAAATTAAAAGGAAAACAGCCTCCAAATTTGCACTTTGTCACTCTTTAAATGAGGACATTTTAGCTCTCTGTATCATTGCATCATTGCCAAAGGACACACTGAGCATATTTCTGTGGGAGATGGTGGTGCACTTTCTTTGTGTTTTCCAAGTGCACACAGCAGGTCATGCATCACAGCTTAACTTTATTTTTTCTTCACACCCAAAATTAGGTCCCAAAACTCTCTTGACTAAAATTTGAACTAAAATCATTTTGTAGTGATACCAGTTTTTTTGTTTGTTTTTTGATACTCTAACCTTGGGGTCTGAGGCTCTTTAGATTCAGTCAGGGTTTCTGCAGGATACTAATCACATCTTACTTTATGAATTTGGGACTGCAAACCATGGAGTGATCATGAGTTTGAGTTTCACAGGGACTTATGATGCAGACAGATGGAATCCAACTGATATGTGTGAAGCAGCAGTGGAAAAAAAACACTGATACAGATGTTCATTCATCACCTAAAAGGATGCATTCATCTAATGAGTAACAGTTTGGAGAAAACAAGGGAAGTGATTGTACTTAATGTGGCTCTAAAAACATTAGGACGTCTCATTTTGATCTTAAAATGTACTGGGGGTTTTTTCTGATTTGGTTCTTTTAAAAATAACATTTTTGTTATGCTACAGGAAACTGGCAGCCTCATGTATCAACTATGTAAGTGCTTTAATTTTTCCTTTTTGCTAAAGCATATAGTTAGGGCTGGATCAGGTGGCCCTGAATCCTCCCTTAGTTATGCTGCAATAGGTGTAGGCTGCTGGGGGATTCCCATGATGCATTGAGTACTTCTTTTTCATTCACCTTTCTCACTCACTGTGTGTTAATAGACCTCTCTGCATTGAATCATACGTGTTATTAATCTCTCTTCCACAGCATGTCTTTTGTCTCATCTTCCTTATTTCACTCCAACTGGTCACGGCAGATGGCCCCGCCCCTCCCTGAGCCTGGTTCTGCCGGAGGTTTCTTCCTCTTAAAAGGGAGTTTTTCCTTCCTACTGTCGCCAAAGTGCTTGCTCATAGGAGGTCATATGATTGTTGGGTGTTTTCTCTGTATGTGTTATTGTAGGGTCTACCTTACAATATGAAGCGCCTTGAGGCGACTGTTGTTGTGATTTGGCGCTAAATAAATATATTGAATTGAATTGAAATTTAATTTCTGCAATGCCATGTTTTAAAGCATTTGTGGGCTTTAAGGTGTCTTTGGTAAATACGCGAAATGCATACTTTCCATAGTTGTATTGTCTAAATCTGCCGCTCATTTACTACGTCAACTTTCTGAAGCAGCAGCAGGATAAAAAGCTGCCTGTTCTACACATGCAGCTTTCTGTCTATTTAATACAAACCGCTGAACAATGAATTGCAATGAACAAGCTGGGTTATACCACCACTCCTCATGCCTGCTGTTTTGCCAGCCGGCCTTCCATTTAAAATAATTTGAAATGGCTTCCACCGTCCTTTAATCAGAATATTTCATATATTAATGATTATGAATCGGAGTATAGCGTGAGATGGGTTGTATTAAAGCTAAGGCCGGTCAGGAACCATCTGCTTCTATATGGGAGAATCAGTTATACTGTAAATGAGGAGAGACAGGCCAGTCGTCTTGCACTCCTAATCCTTGGATCAAGGCCAACAGCTACAGAAGAAAGATGTGTTCTGCCCCGGGGAATCTTTTATGAATGTGGGAGAGGACGGCTCTGTGGGTTTTTAGGGGTCATCTGGGTGTTTTCTGGGTTGGAACGAAAGCAGGCAGGTGAAAGCTTTATTTCCACGTTCTTCTTTTTATTTATTTTGGAAGAGCAGAGTCATCCTGTTTAAAAACGGTGACTATGTCACTGGTGTTTTATAAACCAATGATTTAACTAACATTCTTACGTTCTTATGCTGGTCCTGTTTGTCTTCTCCTTAGAAGGGAATAAAAACTTATTGTTGGTTCTGAACAAAGCAGCTGGAGAATAAACTTCACTGAAAGTCACAGCTTCGACTGTTAATTTTTTTTGTCTTGGTCCAAATCTCTAAAGTCTCATTATTTTAGATTGTAAAATATGAGTTGTTTTAAATAGCTTTAAGACCAGGTGGATTTGGCCCTGTCAGAATACATGGAGGTCCTGTAAATCAAACTTACTATATATGGTCTCAACATTCAACCCTGTGGAGATGTAGCTGGTTTAAATGATTGGTTCTGACTATTTCCTGCAACAGAAGACTGTTGAATATGAATTTTACTGATTGAAATAGCTACATATCACACCAGCGGAAAAAAGTATGACAGATCATTCCAATCTGTCTTTACAATTCAAATCTTATTAAACCCTTACATTAGTTTAAAAAAAAGAGGTAACAAAACCCAAATACAAAAGATAAATTCAATCAGAATTGATTGAAATGAATAATATTTGTGCATTGAAAAGATTTTATTCATTTTTATACACTCCGTCCTTTCTGAGGCTGTAAGTCTGTGAACATGATGCGTCTGCGTTGTTCACACGGATTAGTTCTCATATTTACACATCCAAGCGTTGAGAATAGGCCCGACGCATTTTTAAGGCAAATTTCACCACAAAAGAGCCTTTATGGCCATCATACTGTAACAATCGGTGTTAAACAATGACGTTTCCTACAACACTAAAATATTAATGTAATTAATATCCTACCAGCAGCTACCGTTTAATGGTCTGAGAAGTGTGACGTCAAGTAACAACATTCTCAGATTCATAGTAATCCCTCCACAAAAAAACAGCTGTGCAGAAGCAACACAATCCCTCCCTTAAGTGCATTGTTGATTGATGCAGTGATGAGGATTATGTCTCATATTTATGTGGTGGATATCGAAGCTCGACATTCCAAACATTTTAATGACAGACAACCTGCTGTGATCGCACTAAACACTGCCACCCTCTGAGTCCTAATCAGAATTAAGTGTTTGATCTGAGCTTACGTGAATATGTACAGTAATCCAAGATTATGCTGTCATCAAAATAATTAGTGGAGTGCAGTTCAGAGTGCAAAATAATACAGGAAAAGGGAAATGTCAGTAATGTAAGTTTGATGCACTGAACTTTTATTTTTCCTTTATCCCAAATTGACAAACTATAACATGTTTAGGTGAGATTAGAAATTAAACTTTATGATGCTTTGATTTTTTTTAACCTGCATGAATGATTATTTATTTATTAATTAATTATTTTCTTTTTTGAAGCAAAGCCCACACCAGGAAAAAATATTTGAAGATTCATAAAACAAAGATGGTATTCTTAATTAATAATATACACTTTTTATTGATCCCCGTGGGGAAATTCTTCTCTGCATTTAACCTGTTCACTCAGTGAAGCAGTGGGCAGCCACCAGTGCAGCGCCCGGGGAGCAGTGTGTGGGGATGGTACCTTGCTCAGGGGTACCTCAGGGTAGCCGTTCAGGGGATTCAAACTCCTGACCTTCCGATCATGGGGCAACCGCTTTACCTACTGAGCTATCCCTGCCCCCCAATTGGCACCAAAACCCGATATAGATTCAGATACTCGATCTGTCCTCATAAAAAAGCTTTTTCTTCTCATTTTTGGGTCAGTAACTTTATCTCAACCCTTTCCATTTGTGAGTAATGTTTCTCACAAGACCGCAGACATGGGGTGGAAGCCCTTTGGGACACTGGAAGGTATTAGAGTGAACAACAGAAAGCAAGGAGTGGTTAGCATTGAAACTGCAGTGTGCGCACACACACGGATAAATATTGTGAGATTAGAGGCGAGGAAGCTTCCAAATAATGGTAGCTGGAATTTATGAGTATAATTGAGTTTGAAGTTTTTAGAAATTTATTGTGTCAGTGTTTGTCCGTATGTGTGCGTGTTTATTGTCGGGGACAGTCTGAGGGCCATCTCCACCCAGTATTGACCATGTCTGATGGCGTAATGATGTCATTCCTTCTTATTTGGAGCCAGACTGTCCGTCCATCTGAAGACCTTTAGTTTTAGTTTTTCTGAAAATGCCAGCAATGAAAGAGTGGTACAAAGTACAAGAGACTAGATGGAGAAAATATTGGGGGAAAAAGTAACAATTAACTGCTTACTGTTACTACACGTGACATTGCTTATTGATTAAAAAGTTGCTGTACATGAACTAACCTAAGTAAATACTTTGCTCAGTTTGACCCTTGTGTGCTTCTTTATCACAAGAATAGTGCAGGTTTGTAAAAAAAAAGAAAAAAAAAAGATCAAATTTTTAAACATGTCCAAATAACTCAAAATAAAATCCCCATTCTTAATTCAGTTCAATTCAGTTACATTTATATAGAACCAAATTATTTTGTAATGTAAAGACCCTATAATAATACAGAGAAAACCCTAACAATAAGATGAGGGGGTCATCTTATTATGAGCAAGCACTTTGGCGACAGTGGAAAGGAAAAACTCCCTTTTAACAGGAAGAAACCTCTGACAGAAGCAAAGCTTATTAATAACAACTTAAAGGTGCTGTTGCTTATAAATAATTTGTATTACGTTTAATGCATATTAAAAAGTAAATAGTTGAGAAATTATGGAGATAATGGTCTTAATTATTGAAATTGTGGTTTTAGAATATCTTAATGCCAAATACATTGATCAGTGCTTCATAATGACTAATGAGGCTGCAATATGCTCCTAATATTTACAAGCCAATAAGTCTAAGGAGCTTGGAAAGAAAAGCGTCTGGACTTCTTTAAGTTGCTTGAAGACATTTCACCTCTCATCAGAGAAGCTGCTTCAGTTCTAGGGTCAAATGGTGGAGAGTCCCATTTGACGCTTTTCTTTCCAAGCTCCTACGATGACCTGGATCACTGAGGAATCACATCTTGCCTTTAAATGTGACAACAAAAACCTTATTAAGCAACACAGGTTTGTAATAAATCAGCATAGCAACAATAAAAGGATTTTATGAAACTATAACATCATGATGTTCCTCAAAACCACAAAGTCATATTTTGACTATTGCAACAAAAAGTTCTGCAAGTTGAATAAGGTTTTATCAACATTTAAGCGTTATAAGTTAAAGAAGTAAGTCTCTCATAAAAATATAATGTTTAACATTGCAGAGAAAACTGTTCTCACCATATTTCCAAAAATCTGAAAAAGGTTTTTACATTTAAGCTTTTAATGGGTCAGATCAATTATTTAGCACGATTAGCATCCCTGTGTTTTGTTACTAAGATTCTCACCGATTTCTGTATTTCTTTTTGTGGTTTTTTGTATTATTATTCATTCAGTTCAAAGATTAGAAAGAAAAATGTTTTTCCATTCACTCCCAACAGCAATAATAAAAATTCAAACTGTCAACTTAAAGGCACGACTCGTCACAAAACCTGGAAGCAGTGAAGCCATTAATGTCACAAATGTCTCTGCAAAATCCACTTAAGGTATTTAATATTCATCAGATCAAGGAATTTGCCAACATTTCTAATAGCACTCAAAAGCGCTTAACTGCAGCTGAGCCATCTCTGACAGTATGTTGCGCATTAGTGTAGCGGTAATGGTGCGCTGCCCGCACGACATATTCTGCTTTATTTCCCACTGTGAATGGAATGCAGTCTGTCACAGTGGGAGCACGAGTAGACTGGCAAAGCAGAGGTGTAAGTGGGGAACTCTTGACCATCTGCGTTTTAGCACAAGTGCGGGGTTCAGAGTCTGGTCTGAGCCTAAAAGGCTGTTGACCCACATTTTGTGTCATGGATGGCACTTTGTATCACTTAGCTGTCTGCATGCACCGCCCCGTGTCCCCGTGTGTGTATGCGGGTGTTTAACTTGCAAGCATTATACAATAACTTTGGTGGAGTTGTGTCAATTCTTATTTACAGCATTTTGTTTCATTTTTTGTTGACTGTACTACAGTGTTTGTGTTTAACAAAGAATCATTAGTTGCATAAGAGAAAATTTGTGTAAATGAAATCTCTTTGGGACCACTGAATGGACAAAACAAGCAGTTAAAAGATTTGTGCTCTTGTAAATTATTCATTTTCTTCGAGATGTGAAGGCATAACAGAATAATTTCTAATTTTCATGAATGGAGTCAAACTGGAGATGTTATTACATGTCAGCTTTGTAATTACATATACTACTTGACTACTAGAACAATCGAAAAAATTGCCCCCATTAAAAATTAATAATTTATTCAAATCATGATAATAAGGAAGAGGGTAATAAATCTTAGTTGAAAGAGTCTTCAGGACTACCATTACATTCCCCCTGGAGACACCTACCCCCATCATGACTCTGTGCATTAATCCATCCTAAACTGGACCACACTGGGAAATCATGGCAGGTGGGGTTATGTATTACCTAATTAGAGTTTTGATTTAAGACTCATCTCTAAATAATTGAATCACACACACAAACACATGTGCGTACTGGGTGGAGAGATGTGGAACATATAAACGTAGGATGGACTGTGTGTGTCTAATAGTAGCAGGTATGTCGAACTAGCAGAGTAGGTCACTTGCAAGTTTTTGCAAGTTAATGCAAATGTGTGCATGCACTTGCTAGAAAGACGGGACCTAAAATGACCAGTTATTCAAATATGTGCCATTGGGTAGACAAAGCATGGCTCTACCTGGGTTGTCCCTGTTTTTTTTTTTCCATTTTTATTTTGATTTAAATCACAGCAGATCCTGAGAGCCTGCTGGTTTTCATTAGAACAGCCTGTTCCCTCTTAAGCCTCCCTCCCCTTCCTCTAAACCATAAACGGCGATGTCAGTCGGTCTTCAGTACACGCTAATCCCACCAGCGCAGATATATGGTCGAGATCAACTTTCAAGTAGCTCAGTGATGGATTTCACATTTTCCTTTTCATAATTCCTTCTTCAAAATGACCGCGGACGTTAAAGTGCTCCCATCTTGTAACCCGATGACCTCATTACAAATGGCACACGGCATGTAGGTAGATGTACAACAACAATCTGGGACAGTGTAAGTGGGGACTTTGGTTGTAAAGAAAGAGAGGAAGGAGGGGGACGCGAGAAGTTGTTTGACAACGAAACAGTTGAGCCATTAGGGATGTACCGGCTGAGTGTGCTGGGAGTTACAGCATGTTGCAACATCCTCGGAAATTTTCACGCTCCCGTTCCTCCCCTCTTTAGACCTTCTCATGCTCATCCCCTATTCAGATGCTTACTCCCCAACAGCATATGGCATTCAGTATTAATGTATTTATGTTGCTGCTCTCCTCTCTAGTGTCAAACATTGTCGCTTTCGTTTCTTTTCTTACAAAATACCTGGAGCAGCAGGAGGTTGGGAAGTTAAAGAGAAAGTGAAGCTACTCAAACTTTTCAAGCTTTGCAGTTTGCATGCGTACGCAGAGGACTCCATTGTGCCTCTGCTTACAGCTGCACCGCTGTTGAAGATGCATCACTTCTCAACTCCGCGATTATTAGATCAGAGTCAGCAGGAAAGACGGGGGAAATGAAAAAACACACAAATATGCACACGACAGACCACAGGGCATCAGAGGAAACTTTTTCATCACGCTGTCGGGAGCATAGTGTCCTCTTTGAAATAAAGATATTTACGATTATCCTTCCTTGGAAAAAGCAAAGCGTGACTGGTTTTTGATTTCACTCTGCGCCTGTCGTCTTCTTCTTCTTCTGCTGCAGCTCATTACCAGAAAACACGCACTCATGCCTTCGATCTTCTCTACATTTTATCCAGCACGTCCACAGCTCTTACACCCCCCCCTCCCTTCTCAACAAGACTTGTTCTTACACCACATAAAAATTACATCAGGGCTCTCATCTTTAAATGGCCTATGACATTTATAGATGGGTTGAAGTGTGCATTCTCTGTGCCGTTTCGGCCCGGGGCCTATTAAAGCAATTGAATCGTCTTTGCATTTCGTCTTTGAAGTGTTGGGAGAATAACTGTGCTGTCCAAGTTCTGGTTAATCATTAGTGATAGCAAAGCGCTCCATGTGAAAAGCACTGCTTTTATAGCAGCAGCAAGCACAGCATGGGGTGTGTGTTAGGCCCTCATAGATAATGTAATCTCTCGTCTGGTAAGGGGAAAAAGAGAAATGGGGAGAGATTTTGATGCAGCAGGGAAACTGTTTTTATGTGTGCATGCGTGCTCTCTTTATGCCTGTGGGGTATCAAACAGAGCTTTGGTTATAAGAATCCTTTATTTGTGTGATGATGTAGCCATTAGGGCCCTGTGTCGTGCCTCTCCGTCTCATAATGTTGCTCTGGATGTGAACTTCTACAAAGGGTTTTGGCCTGTATTCATTTTCTGATGGTTAGATACGATGCCCGCCTGGAGGCTTCTTGTCTCATGTGATGTGCAGCTACGAAGCAAAACAGCAGAGAAGCAGAGCTCTGTCCTCGGCTGGGAGTCACCTGCCATGTGAACTGCTGGATTGTTGTGTTTAGCCTCAGGAGACATGAAAACTTATGCTTTGATTGCCTGACCTGAACATTTGAAAACTGGGAATCGTACAGGCTTGGCTTTCATTCCACCAACACGTCATTTTTTAATCAAAAACTATATCATGAGTGGACAGGATGAGCTGGTCTTTGGCGGATTCCTTGTGCCGTCGGGATGCTGCATGTGCTGAAAGATTTCAAATGCGTTTTTCATATAGTTTGCAGATGAATTATCGAAATCTGCACCACATAAGTGGATATTTTCACTACTCATAATAAATCTCAAAATAAATCTCTCATTCTGTTACAACGTTAGACCATAATAGGCAATCTTACAGACGAGCAGGGCTTATTTAGAGTGTTTTTCCTTCATCTGATGAAGTACGATGATTTATGTTTTTTTAAACTTGATACCGTTTCTTAGCCAAAAGCAGACATTGATAATAATAGAGAATGTTTTCACTGAGAGAGCTTAATGTTTTGCACCTGGCTTTCATCATACATGAGTTGCATGTGTGCTGCTTGGAAAGATAAACGTGAGCTCACTGATGATGAGTGACTTTGCACCTTGCGAGACCCTCGGAAACGTGCAATGCATTAAGATAGTGTCTCAACAAAAGCAGACGGACACACCCATCTCATCTGTGTGTTGATAAACTGCTGTGTATGCAATTTTCAGAAAATATACTGTTTACTCACGAAGAGTTCTGGGTAGCCCAGTTGCTTATCCACTGTTTCATTCACATGTGACCTGACGCCAGGCTGTTGTTGATCATCC
This sequence comes from Oreochromis aureus, assembly GCF_013358895.1. Classification (NCBI taxonomy): domain Eukaryota; kingdom Metazoa; phylum Chordata; class Actinopteri; order Cichliformes; family Cichlidae; genus Oreochromis; species Oreochromis aureus. Next base: position 28,620,541 of record NC_052959.1, on the reverse strand, counting down.
TCCTCCTGTCTGTCTTCTCTAAGAAGTGCAGTACAAGTGTTTTACCCATGACATAATGGCGATATAAAGGCTGTCTGAGTCATTTCAGTCTCTGATGCTGATTCGCTGCAGCTGTATATCTATAGATATAGAGGGAGCTCTATATCTATAAGTAAATGTCAATCTAGATGTGTGCGGTTGGGTATGAGTGTGTAATTTCAGGAAATGGACATCAGGCCTCCCCGGCTTGTCTTCAGCTCAGCGTGCTGCCCACAATGCCGAGGCCTCAGGTTTCCCACATGGAGGGCAGAAAATAGAGGGCGTTCCTCCAAAGCTGTCGGCAGAGCTCAACCAGCAGGAGCTGCAGCCTGCATCACAACGACTGGTTTTTATTTAGAGGAGGAAGGCAGGGATGCTGAGAGGGAGGGGGAAAGGAAAGGAGATGATGAGGTCTGGGGTGGTCAAGAAAGGACTGGAGGAAAACCTAGAGAGGAGGGAGAGTGGAAAATAGTGTGGTACTTTTTTCTGTTATGTAGGGAGAAAGAACAGAACATCCAAATTAGGAAAAACTATCCACTGTATTAGTGTTCAGTTTGATCTAAATTCCAGCAATTTGCAGTCAAAAGAATGACAGAAAATTCTTATTTAAAAGAGGATGCTTTGGTTTCAAGAAGAAAAACAGAGCAGTTTATCAAATGGACATTTTTTAAAAATACCCTCATGTTGAAATGACCAACTATAAAGTACAAATAATCATCGTTACAACCCAGGACAAAATGTGTTTTGGGCATCCGCAGCTTTTTTTCTGTTGTTTTTTTGGAAGTCACCCATATAAACTATATTTATCCCTAAAGTTGTGTTTGGTTCCTTTTGGAGCATATTGTGTGTGACACCCAGTCTACAGACCTGGCTAGCAACAACTTTCTAGGATTACATGTATAGAAGAAAAAAAAAAGAGAGAGAGTTTAAATATGATCACTTCTGACTCCAAAAAGCTAACATGGTGACGGCCATTATGACTTCATTTTAGAAGTCTAGTATGAAGTTAAGCCAAACTTTCAATCACCTGACATTAGACTGCTGTTGATCCAGGTTACTGTGGTGCAGTTATTAAAAATAAATAAATATAAAAATAGATATCTGAGTATTTAGTGCATTTTCAAGGACTATCTTAGCCCAACACAAATAGACATTTATTTAAATTCATAAGATTGTTGGGAGAATACGATGTTGCCAATAAAATAAATCTTCTTTTGAATTGAATCGGGCTGCTGTTATTTGCAGCCCCCTCTCTCCTCTCTGCTTTAATAAGTGTAACTGCATTTGGGATTAAGAGACCCCCTGTTTCAACGACTTCAGTGTAATTATCCTTGGCCCCTTTCCACACACACAATCACACACACACACAACTATAGGGCTTTTTTGTTTATTTAATTAGATGCAATGATTTTATGGTGGTGGGAAAAAGAGGAAAAGTCATTAGACTAATTACCAAAGTCTCAGTAGCAACGTGCGTATCTGCACTTTGAATCTTTTATCCCGATGACAATCTGTCGTCCTTTTATGACACCAGAGAAATGACTCGAGACTGCTGCGAATGATTTGCCAAACAAAATCCTTCCTTTATGCTTCCGTGTTTTTGCAAATCTCCAATAAACTTGGCTTCTGTGCTAAGACACCAGGCACGTGGAAAGTCACCGAGTTCACTTTCCATGTATGTTGCTTATTTTCTTAAGATCTACATGGTTGGGTGAGGATGTTGATTTGGGTCAAGAAGAATTTAATATGTTGTGATGTTGGCTCTAAAAATAGGAGGATTATGTTTGATCAGCTTTGAGTCCACAGTAGAATTAGAGTTAAAAAATGTATTAAATCTTTTTATTTAATGTCTGTAAGTAACCATATTCTCATATAATTCCACTTGAATTTATTTTGATATTCACTTTGGGAGCTGAGAAATACACTTCTGTTCAGTATAACAGTGAAAGTGATCCAGTGCCGTTTTTAGTCACCAGTAGTGCTAGAAAGCAGTTAACACCATGTGGGCATCTTACCTAGCATGGACGCCTCGATAGCTGGTTAGCTCAGACATTTGCTGACGTGGGAATAAACTTTGTTCTTAGTTTGCTTTGTTCTTCTTCTTTGGACTGAACACTGGCAAGTTTCCATAACATCTGCTAGTCATGCAGAAGTGTCTGTATGCAACTCTCAAACTGTGGCTCGGCAAAGCAAAAAGAAAATACAACTACTAAAGATGTAATGTAGCCAAACTGAGTTGCAAATTAATTATTTACTGATGTTCTGAGAAAAGCCACTCTAAGCAAACTCAAAGAAGATAAATCACAGGAAAAATGTCCTTCACCACTATTGTGTACTTGGATTAAAACCACATTAACTTTATTTAAAAATCCGTGGTGAAATAAGTGAAATTGTACCGCCCGTGATTGAAACCATGTTTTTAGTTTCACCACACCGCCCTACTGTGATGTCAGTCAGATGGTCTGTTTTCACATGATAGATGGGCTGAAGAGGAGCCTCAGTGTCATAAGACACATTCATGTGTTTAACATTTGAACAGATAATCAGATTGACAGAAAGATCCTTTTGATTCCTCATTAATTTGTCGTTGTCCTCACACAAGCAAGAATCTAGTTAAATTATTGTCCTTGTTAATGTGTAATGACTACTTGATGACAGGGGAGGCTCACGCCAAGACGCCTCTTCTTTGATTGGTAATTGGGTTCTCAAATCACCTTAAATCACACACACAGGGGAAACATTCTAGATTAAAGGGATCTCAATTAGTCCACATTTACCTGATATTTTCAAGACGTCAGGCCACAACCTCCCCTCTTTCTTCACATATCCTATTCCATGTACTGTCCACTTAAGGACTTCTGACAAGAAGCAGACATCTGCAAGCAGTGGCCCTCTGCCCCGACACACCACCGGGTCCAAAACTACTTGCATTTAGTTCTCGTGGGTTAAAGAGGGAGAATGTGAGGATAAGAAATTGAGCAGTGCTTTTTAGAAAAGAAGAAAAAAGTCCCAGAGGCCTCCAGAAACATTAAGAAAGGAAGGGAGAGATAGTTTAGTGGAAGAGAAGGAAGAATCTATGAAGTGTTGACAGCTTTGTTGCTTGGCGGTGAAGAAGGGAAACTTCTTTTCCAGTCTCCCTTGATGAGCCACGTCAGTATTTCTTAATATATTTCTCTATTGGTTGTGAGTCTTTTTTTTAAAAATAAAAGGATTTTCCATATTTCCAGTAAGTTTTTTTTAAATTCAGTTTTAAAAGATTCATAAAGTTGGAAAGCAAAGAAACATTTCTACTGCTTTTTCTTTTAAAATACAGACGAGTGGTCCCTCTTGAGGCCCTTAAGTTTAGCCAAATAAAGAATAATTGGGGACGGAAATCTTAGCGATTATGGCTCATAGCTTCGTTCTAAGGGGTCATAAGCCAGCCAGCCTAGGACCATTACTCTACTAGTCAGACTACTGTAAGTGATTTTTCCCCCCCCCCTTGTTGTGTCTTAGTGGAACTTAAAAGAGGAAGAGCGTAGTCGCAGCCAGACCCGTGCGAGACCTATTGATCCCTGCCAGCGTCTTTCTCTCCCCCCTTTAGATAATGGATTTCCAGCACATCCACTCCTACCCCCATCTCTCCTCCCCTCAGGCCCGTTAGTACAAATAATGTCTAATCAATATGCGCCGGAGTCCCCGCGAATATCCTTTTAACACTAGATTTATGTCACAGCAGCGCGCACTCTCTCTTACTCTTTTCACTTACCAGCCAATCAATTTAACCAATCACAGCGAAGACCCGTTTCTCTTCATCGTATGCAGTTAAATACATTTTTATTTTAGTTTAGTTCTAATTAAATGCCCTATATCAGCATGTCCTCAGTGGCGTGCCTTGATTGGGTTAGATTGAGCAGTAGCGGGGCAGTTCGGTCACACATCTGAGGCTTTATTGACTATTTGGAATCTATTATGTAGATTTGCATTGATTGGCGATTTCAGTTCATCACTCACTGTCTGCGTGCAGTTGTCGGTGAACAAGTTGTAATGGCAGATCGCTGCATCAAGAAGGGATTTTTCCTCTGCTTTGTCACATCTGTCACTTTGGCGGGTTTGACACGTTGGGTATATGTCAGTGTGCGTGTTACATTTTAATGAGCAGGAGGTCTGGTGTCTTATTTAAGGAATATATTAGCAGGACACAGGAGAGCGGTTCTCATAATTAAATATTTAGGTTAGAAAATCTCAAACTGGTAAAAGGCCAGTATTGTTTCTTTGTTTTCACTCGTAAAGATGTGCTGTTCCATGCCTTTCTCTCCATCGGTATAGATATACATATTCATGGGAGGGTGAGGAAGAATGTGGGGTAAACGATCTGTCTCACGAGGGGTGCTCCTGTGGCAGCAAAGCCAGCACTTAGTGCACTGAGGCTCGGGCTGCCCTGACCTTCCCCTCTCAGCGGATCTGATTTCCGTGGCTGTACGTCGGAAGCAGTGATGACAACCACATGGGCAGAAGCTGTCTCTCTCCCTCGCTTGCCTGTTTCAACGGCATTTGACTCAACAGTTGTGCCTTTTGAGGAAATCAAGCGTTTCCAGGGTTATGTGCGTCCCCCTTTAATCAGGCTAACTAGTTTGGTCTTGCAAGGGAAGCCTAAGTATGATTTGGTCTTCGGATTATCAAAATCATTTTGTTGTATGCTGCTGTTCTGCTTCTATCTTGCAGGATGTGACCTTAAAGTCGCTGGGTTATTGTGTTTTTTGAGGTGGCACCGATTTGTTAAATAAATCAAATATACACTTTCAAATTACAGCACAAACACTCAAAACTTGGTTTTGAAAATGTGAAAAAAATTAGCTCCTGCTGCGATTTCCATAATTTGAACCTGAATGTGCTGCGTTTTTCTCTCTTGCTCATTCCCTTGTTCCTTTATACATAGGTCTCTTACTTATGGCCTACACTGTGTCATTAATTGACAAGTAATCCTCGACAAAAGGAAGCTTATGCATTTTTATCAGGTATTTCCGTATATTAACATTTAATGCCATATGAATTACGTCCAGATTTCGTGTGCTAATCCCCTTCCAAAACAGTAGATTTGGCTGTAAATGTTCCATCACTAACACTAATCCAGAGTGTATCCCTATCATGTTCCCCGAGCTATTTTAAGAGGGCACGTCTGTCATTTTACCTTTGTTTAAAAAAGAAAAAAAAAAAACAGATGTTGGAATTAACTAATGCTTGTATCCTGTCAAATTTTGTGGATTTTTCACGCTCCGTGGACCTTGACAACCCAGTGACCGCACACTGACGGAGGAAGGTAATGCAAGTGGTATTTATATGTTAATAGCTAGTTTATTCCTTAGAGTAGTACAAACCAGTTTCTTGCCAGAAACCAGAACTGGATCATACAGTATATTTGCCATTTGCAGGTGGTTAATCATGGTTAATCACAGCAAATGGTAATAAACTGACTTGTATATTCACAGTGCTTTTCAGTAATTGTCCCGTCATTTGTGGCAAATTCTAAACATCTGATCCTGAAAGGGTAATACAAGTTTGGCTGTTACTTTGATCCAGTGTCTGGGGAGCAGCTACACTTCATGGAAATGACAAATACAGACAGTATTTGACTGGAGTTTCCTATGAAAGTAAAAATGAAAATATGCTGTCTAAAAGTACATCCTGTTAAGTAGTGAATAGTGGTGAAAAAAAACTGTTACAAATACTGCAAAAGCTTTTTGTTACACAGTTTTCTTTTTCATGTTCTTTATCAGATAAGCATCAGATGCCCAAGTCTTCCAGTGCAGCTAATGACCCTCAAGCTTAGAACGAAAGCTTATATGCAGCTGTGAGTGTGTCAGGTGTGGTTAATGTAATTAACTATATTGATGTTTAAAGGTGGTGGTCAAACCCAGGAATACATTACAAACACCCCCCAGAAAAATAGGAATATTCTCAGAAGTGTTGATAATACTTCTTAGTTTCCATATAATCCTGTCATCTGATTGGTCAATGTCATGTCAATCACAAATGTAACAATCCAATCAGAGAAAGATGGGTTTGGCTGTCGGAGGGGCACTTTTATTCACTTGAAGGGAATAAATGCCCTTTTTACCATCTAGTACAGATGGTTCCCAACCCCTAATAAAGCCACACGGACGGTCCATGAGTGTTTTTTGGTACTGGACCATAAATAAACCAGTAAAAGACTTGAAATCAGAGGCGACAAGGAGCAGGTAAAAAGAGGTGTGAAATTTTGCGTAAAAAAGATTGGTTTTCAGAGTGTTTTTCGTTAACTCTGTTTTTAATCCTGGGTCTTTTTTCACCGCGTTGTAGTTGTGTGTCTTATTTTGAAAGAAATATTCACCTGCAGTTACCATAGCAAACCAGAGAGCATTAAGGCCCAGAGAGGAGGATGTTACTCTCAATGTTGTTGGTTTGAAGAACTAGCACAAATTTCAGGAGCAGCCGAACAAATGCTGGATCCTTTAATAAACTTACATACATTACACAATGAATTCACATTTATTATTATATACAAAATGTTAAACTAATTTTAAAGTAATAACCGTTTTTGACTTGGTTGTATCATTTTTCGGATATTTATATAGAGATGTCCAGCACACACAAATATTTACGACACCTTAAAGTCCAAGTACAAAACTGATTTACAAGTGAAAATATTGTCTGACACTAAACCACCTTAAAGTCCGTGAAAATATTGTCTGACACTAAACCGGTCCGTGGTGCAAAAAAGGTTGGGGACCACTGATCTAGTACATAGAAGTGCAACATAAATAAGTGAAACTGAGTAGTAAAGGCCAGCAACTGCAGTAAAAATACTCATTTAGCACAAATCTATAAGTCAATTACTAGAACAAATTTCCCTGTGAATTTACAGTAAAGTACTGTGTACTGCATATGCCAGTATAATACTGCTAATTGTTTGGTTGCTATTGCAGTGTTGCTTTTATGTTTCTACTCATAATATATTATTCCATTCAGTATTTTTCTATAAAATCATGCTTTATTTAACATAAAAAATTCACACTGGAAAAAAAATGCTGGGCAGATACGATTAATTGCCGTAGTCATGGTTACCCATTGTTAGCTAAACCTTAACACGAGAAACCATAGCATACATACATGCAAATGGAAACACTGTACCAGTACAGCACTTGAGAATAAAGTATTTAAATTTAACTTTTAGATTACAGTATTTATTTCAGCAAAAGTCCAGTTTAACTGACTGAATACTGTATTATAGTGTAAGATTTCACAGTAGTTTGCTGTTAATACATTCAATAGTATCTGTATATAGTACAATATAACAATAAAACAGTGTAATTGTCCTGTTTTACTTCATACTAATACCAAAAAAGGAGGAAGTACAACCCTGATAATATGTTCAAAAGTCATTTATGTTAAAGCTGTGACCTAGGATATACTACATGTACAATATAAATATACACGTAAAATGCATGTTCCCTTGTTATGGATTTCTAAGTGTGTTTATTTGGTGCCGGTTGCACCTGTTTGGTCCTGGTAAGGCTGCTCTGACGCGCAACTATGGTTGGGGGTTTGCGCCGTATAAATAAACCTGCAGTGAATCACAATAGGCATAGTTCCAGTACAGTCACTACAGCAGTACAACTATTCCTGATACACCGAGGGAGGGAGGCAGCTTAACAAATAAGAGCTGATGGGAAAGATGAAGAATGGGGGGAGTGAAATGGAGAATACATTACATTTCAAGTCTCATTTGTGGAACTCTGGCAGATATGAAAATGTAGGAGATTAATAAATGAAGGAGAAAGTGTTCTAATATGCACAATCAATTCAACATCTCTTGCCTCCACAACACAATGTAAAATATATTACAAGTGATTGAAGAGCTTTGTTCCATGATGAGATGGCCACCATTATGCACCATTATACTCCAGCTCTTACAATATGATTAACAGCACAACAGGCAGGGAAGAGGGGAATCATGATCTCGAGACAGGCGGATCCCTCGAGGCCTCCTGAGTTGTGTCTCGTCTGGCCGCCTAAAATACGGTGCTGCCATAGTGAGGTCACTCCCGCAGTTGCAAGTGCGTGCACGCGTTGGCCTATCACGTCAACCAGCTTGGACACTCAACTAATGGCAAAAAGGCCTTTTAAAGTGGCACACTAAAACCCAGCACACACCCACGAAGCCTTAATGTCTTATTTATGGCCCCCTGGTTTGCTATAAAACCCGCCCGTGTCAGCAGCTAGTTGCAGGACCTCCAGGGATTCATTCACTTCATGCCAGTACGTAGACTGCACCCTCGCCTGTCTTCATCCTTATTCAGTTCTTCAACCGTCAGGGGCTAAGTCTTCTTCAGCACTGCGACACAAACTATGTCTGCAATTTGGCCGGCTAAAAAATGCTTTTAGTGATAAGAAAAAGTTTTTTAGGTTTTTTTTTAAATTTAGCTCGCTTGGTGTGGATATGGCCACAGCACTTTATCTCTGCTTCCCACTTTCCCATGTATCATCTCCTCTTCTCCCCCCTGATCTCTTTGAAGTCTTTACAGAAGGCTCTCACCGGACTCTGCCTTTTGTGCTGTCATTCAGTCTTATCTCTGCTCTCCTTCTTACTGTCTGCCCTTATCTATAAATATTTCTTTCCCTTCGGCCATCCTTTTAGCATCCCTTGACTTGTCGCTATCTCCTGTAACCTTGTCAGCTCAGCATCTCTTCCGACTTAAATGAAAAATTATCCAAATTTTACTTTCAGAAACCCAAACACTACGTTTAAATTTAAGGCTACATTTAAGACGCACTTGTTTGCTAACGTAAAAAGAATGCATTTGAACTCCTGGTTTCAGTCTGCCACACCTTTTTTTTTTTTTTTTTTGTTGTTGTTGCCTGCCTTTGTCTTCCACCATCATCTTGCCTCCTTTGTCATCTCCCTCACTCATCCTTCCTTCACACTTGGCCTATGAACCCCCATCCCCCCACCGGCTTTATCCCCTCATCCTCCCTTCCATTACTGTCTTCCCTCTTTGCTCCTTCATCCTCCACCCTCAGCCTCACTTATCTTTCTCATCGCAGCTTTCAAAAAGAGTTCCCATCTTGAGGTCTTGACAGCATTCTCTAGACAGCAACCAGCCTCCCTGAGGGATCTGAACCGTGGAGAGATGTGTGACGGGTACCTGCCAGAAACCCTGTGACTCCCTTTGAGTTTTCCATGGGGGCTCTTTGATGGGCTGCACTTGTATGTGTTTCGTGTGGGTGCATGTGTGTCGTTTTGTTGCATCAGGCAGAGCAGAGGATCTGTGCAGGCCTCGAAAAACAGATTTTTTTTCTTTCTTTTTTCTATTCAAACAATTACGTAAAATTAAATCGTCCTAATTAATTAGAGCCTTTATGCGCCTCCATTTACAATATTAGGTTGGCGCCATTTACGACTAGAATTTGTTTTAATGTTGCAAGTGTTATTCTTCCGCCCACTGAAGTTTAGTTTGGCTCCCCATTTTGGATATTGGTCTTAAATCATAAAGTAACAATGAAATACAAGGACAATAAAACAAGCAACAAGTGTAGCTCAAAATTTGTGTGACTGCATTACATCCACAACACAAACATTGAAAAATGTTTTAGATTTTTGCTTCATAAATTAGTCTAAATTTTAATTTTTTCTTTCTTTTCACATTTTAGAATCACTGTTTAGACGCAGTGACAGTTCCATGCATAAAGATGCACTAGAAACATATTAAATAAAGCAGACATGTTGCACCTATGTGCAGAAGGATTGTATGTAAACACTCTTACCCACACACACAGACCTGATGTAGTCACCCTGTCAACTCCTCTGCTGCTAGGCATCTAACTAAGCAACCACTGAGCCTAGGTGGATGTTTTGACAGGGGTTGTGAAGCAGAGGGTAGCCTGAATAGAGACCAGACAGTTTGTTTGTTTGTTTGCTTTCCCCTGTGCTCTCTTACCCTTAGGCAATGAGTATGACCAAATCTAATTCTGAATGCAACATATGATATTCCAGCTTAGTGGAAATTTTTGCATCCAGCAGCTACAAATTAATTTTCATATCGATATTTCTGCAGCTTGGAAATATGTTTTGTGAATTTTGTGATATATAGCACAGATTTTTTTTTTTTTTTTTTAAAGCAATTTTTCTGGTTCTGCAGTGAAGACTGAAACAGTTTTTTTTCCTATATTTGTTTTCAAATCTATCATATAATTGAAAAACATGACGCCTGCAGCGGGAAAAGTATTGCTGGGATTTGTCAAAATGTGGGTTATTACTACACAGCTCCCCACAATCCAACACAGCCCAGACACACGCAGACGCATCCAGGAGAAAATAGTGAAAAAATTGTAAACTAGTCTAAAATAGCGCCTGAGTTTTACTTCTAGTACAAATTTACATGCGACTCACCAAAAGCCAGAGAATTTCCACCTGTTTGGGGAGTTCATGCTGCTTAGATTTGAAAGGCAGGAAAAGGTGGAAGAGGGATTGACACAAGGCAGAGGAGAGCACGAAAGGGGAAGCGTCTGTACCCTGCTGATGCTATGGGTATTTTTCACGGTGGCCCTGCTTTGAAACGTTTGTCCTGAAGAGAGGCAGGAAAGTCTTTATGCGCGCCTGTAGAGCCTCTCAGTGTTCACGGCTGCAGCTGGTTGTGTAGGAGCATTTGGTAGAGGGCTAGGAGGAGGTTACCCAGGATTTCCTGTTAAACAACTTCAGCTTCTGTTTTGCTGGGAGAGATGAATGGCTTTAAAAACATTACTCTGTGCTGCTAAAGGGCATTAATATCTGGTGTTGATCTGAGACTTAACACTTTTCAAGTAAAGATATAAAACTATAAGAAAGGACAGTTCCCAAGGAGAATTGCATTGGAGATTATGGCAAATTTTTATTATTGTCACAATGTAGCCTTCTACGTTCACTTTTCTGTTGCCATATTATAAATGATTATTCAGTCTTTTGGCCTTTAAACCCATAATTGTCGTACTCAAACTGGACCTCAAGGATCATATTTCAAGGCTCATCACTATCTGAAGTAATAAGCCCCGACTCGTTGAGTATCTGACTCTTTATTGCAGTGTTATTAAAATCTTAAGCTTGCAAATATCAAGGAGATGACTCTGTCTAACCTTTAAATTTGTATAGGAAAAAAAAATAAATCCAAGATATTTCTGTGTGCCGTCTGTGCTTAAAATAAAACAGACACATGATTTCGTGTTTCTTTTGCTGAGAATGTTTTTTTTTTTTTTTGGTGGTGGTCTGGAAATCATGTCCTCCAAAAGCTCCTATATCCTGAATATTTCATGAGGCTGTTGTGTAGAGTCCCAGTTTTTAATGAATGCTTCCTGAACCATTGCTGCACTTTAGCTTCATTCCCAAGAGTGATTTGGAAAAACAAATGTCCTTTTTTTTTTTTTTCCAGCTAATGTGAGATACATGGGTTGATTTAGTAACAAAAATACTCATTTGATACTTTTTTTTTTAAATGTCTTTCACAGAACTAAAACAAGCAACTAAGTAACAGATCAGTAACAACATAGATCATATTCTGACCTCACCCGCTAGTTTATGGATTATCATTTTAAAACCATAGCCCCACTCACCTTCTAAGTGTATGCTTGGTGTGGAGCAAAGTTTAGATGGGTCATATGTGAACATTTAATACCAAGTGGTAAGACATATTGCACCATAACATTGCGTTGTAATGAGCTGATCAGTTTCAGTCAACAATGGTAGAAAAAGAAAGAAAGCAAACAAGTGCGGCCTTTGAAATGTAATATTGCAAATATAGATGGTTCGATTTAACACAGAAGCACTGGCTGTTTTCTTTTCGATAAATATGTTTTACAGGAATCGCTGTCAGAGACTTACATTTGTAGAAAGATGTTATCTGGGTGTTTTAAGGGCATACGAGACTGAGGATGGGTTCATGTTTAGAACATGGTTTTGTCAAAATCCGGCCTCAGAGTGAGCATTCTCCCTGGCATCCAGGACACGTATTACCATGGCAATTATACATCAAATACTCAATCTTTCTCTCTCAAAATTGCCTGCTGTCACAAGATGCCTCCAGTCTCATTTTCTTCCAATGCTGCCCTGAAACGGGGAAAAAGGCCCCCTGCCTCCTGATGATAATGGATCCTAATTTGACTTAGATTATGATTTATCAGATGCTGCTCATGCTTCAGTCGGAAGTATTATGCAGCTCTCTGAGAATGGGAACCATTACAAGTGAGACATCCATCCGTCACCCACCGGTCGCCATAACGGAGAGAACAAGAGGGCCATATGAGCTGGACTGTGATGCCTGCCCCAGAAATTAGACTGCTCCAATTTGATTTCTTTTCTCTCTCTGTGGTGTTCTGCCTCTCCTCCCCCTTCATTTATGACTGCTCCCCTTTCTCCCCAGTCCAGGTCAGGCCAAAATTGTCATCCGGCATTGAACACAAGCATCAGTCAGACCCTAACGTTTGCTAATAAAATGAGCATTGGAATTGTAATGTATGCCTGCTCGACTTACTTTAAGTTAAAATTGTCTCTACTTCTGCCATAGATGGGATGGATCCTTTTGTAGTTGCCGTGAATAATCTCCCACTCAGAGTGTCCACTTCCTAATGTACAGATCATTGTGACCACTAGCAAATTTAGCCTGCACTGAGTAACTCGGTCTTTGATACATGCATAGATAAATCATTCTTTGAGACCTTAGAATATCTCGCCTCTCATGCATATAATAGGTTCAAAGCCATCACTGTCCATTATTGAAGTTTTATGTGTTCTCCCATTTTACTAGTCTATTTTCCTGAGGTTTCTATTGGCTCCTTCTTTGTTTTTTGCCAGTTTTGAGGTTTGTCCACAAGGGGTGATGCCCTCTGATGGACGGTAGAGTGAGATTTACCTTTACGTGCAGTGCTCCCATCAAAGACTTTTTTGTAAACCCAGGTTTTTTGTGTTTTTTGTTAATCCTGATCTTGATACAGAGTTTAAGAAAAGGTACTAAGATGGGGCATCTTATCTTACTAGTACTACTACAGAAGCTAATAAATATTACCAAATAAATGCCAAGTACGGTATTTTTCAGACCATAAGGTGCACCGGATTATAAGGTGCATTAAGCGAAACAAAACAGTCAAATGAGTCAAACTTTACTCAACTCATTCTTCTTGCTTCCTCCACTTCCGTACCATTGATTCATTAATGTTGAATTCTCTAGCAGCTGCTCTATTCCCATGTTGTTGCAATATATTAATAACTAACCTCGTATTGTGGATGGATTACCTCAGTTTGTTCTCCTGACTAAAATTTGGTCCGTTTACAGCATCCTGCCATGCGATTGCATTTGTCCCTAACCATCAAGAACCCTCAGGTTAACTTTAATCAAGTGGGAAAAAGTTAGCATTCATCCTCCAGCTTCACTGTATTTATGTTATGCTAACATAGCTGTGTCACTAGCGATCAGATAGCACATCGTTATATACCAGCTAGCCCAACTTCAGTAACCCTACAAACGTCACTGCTGTTTAGTTTTCTGTCTTCATTTATGTTGGAAGTGATAGCAGAGCTGTACGTTTTATTTATTTTTTTCAGAAATCTCTCAGAACATGTTTAGATGGAAGCTAGCGAGCTAACTTCTCGCTAGCGAGCTAACTTAAACTTAATTGTTACACCTGGTAAAGCAGCAACGCTGATCATTTTATTAAGGATGAAAGAATTTAGACAGTTTTTAACTCTCAGTGATGCCGCAGTGTTTTGGACCTGAAGCGGACGGAGTTTTGGACCCAGATTACTCCGCGAGGCTCCTGACTACAGTAGCCGTAATGCTCAATCCATCAAGCAGTGCGGCTTCGTAGCTTACCAAAGTCGTACTAAAACATTTTTTGACAGATTTTTGAGCGCCGTGTACCACATAACATCGGTTTGAGGTCAGTAAGCACAACCAGAATTCATACATAAGGTGCACCGGATTATAAGGCGCTCTGTCGATTTTTGAGAAAATTAAAGGATTTTAATTGCGCCTTATAGTGCGGAAAATACGGTAATAGAAAAGAAAGTGTCAGTCACAGCTCTCCTTTCCAGTAGCGCCCTAGACTGAGTCACTGAATAGCAACCCTACATCCTAATTAAAAACCACTGGTAAATCTGAAATCCTCTATTCTCACCTCAACAAAGAAATAATGTTTGAGTGAAACTCTGTGATGCTTTGCCAACATGAAAAGACAAGAGCCAAAGAACTTGTTCAACTGTAGTTTCTCATTCAGACTGAACTTTATTCATGAGTATGAAAAAGGCAGCCCTTGTTATCAATGTTTAGTTTAGCTGAACCCTCATAAAAATGTAAAAAAGCCAGTCGGACTCTTTAATGCTTCCCTAATCCACCGCTGATAAGACCGCGTACTCACCCTGCTGGTTTGAAAATCCTCTCCTCTTCCCCTCACCCTTTCATCTCACACTTTGCGTTCTCAAACTCTGCCAGTAATTTGCACAACCTGTAGGAAAACGCTGCTCTTGTGGGCACAGGCAGGTTGAAACTAGTTTTCGCTTCGCTGCAGAGTTGTTAAAGCACCACTACAAGTTAATAGCCTAGAAGAGTCTACTTTACAGCCGTGTTGACACAGAAAGGAATAATTAGTAGGATGCGATGCTGCCAGCGGTAAAGCCATTAACTCGGACGACCCTTTCTCCAAACCCTGTTGCCTGGTTACAGTTTCCCCAGGTGACCAAATGTGCTGAATCATAGTGATCAGCTGTGACTCACTAAGACAGTGGCGTGCAGGCATTAGTTATGATTGGTGGGATCGTAACGGCAATGTGAAGCTCAGATATATTACAATAAGTGACTTATCTGACAGCACAGATCTGTCTGTTGACTGATTGAACGGTGTGGCCTGATGGATGCAGTCTCTGCTTAACCCTCAAGTCAGTGTCAGTGTCAGTGTCTGTAGGGGGGAGAGAGCAATGAAGCAAGGTGTGATGGAGATGGCGCGAAAGGGTCTGCGAATTTATATCTGAGATGAATAGACTCTGAAACAGACGGGCTTTGTGTTTCAGAGCTGTTTCAAATTTCACAAAGGAAGAAGAGTCTAAACACGAGTGTCTGGAGATTTCCACGGTTTTAAATAATCTCATTTTCATTACGCCTTCTCTGCACCGAGGAGATTGTCATCTATCATTGATGGATGAGATTAGGCTCTTTTCTCGTACTGTTACATCAAAGCACTACTGATGGTACTGCGATGGCATCTACAGGAGTTGCTGTTAATGTGGATAAGATCAGATATTCCCTATTTAGCATTTCAATGCGGAGCAGGGAGATGGAATTGAAACCTACATGGGTGAGACAACTTATGGTTTCATATCGCATACCGCCAGTGGGCTCAAAAACCCCTTCATCAACATTTCTCATGTCCAAGATGTTCTAGATTGAGACTACTTTTAGCTTATCAGTTATGCACAGTAACCTGCAAAGATGAGGGTGTTCACACAGTCTGCCTGTTTATTTCGTATTACTCTTTGACTCATTGATTTAATTACTGTAGCTACAACAGCCAGTCGTTATGATAAGGTCCCAGTTTTAACTATTTATGTATTTATCCATTATGTTACAATGTAACAGCTTCATTTGTTTATCCATCAGCTGCTTTTGCATTTTTAGCAATAGTTTAGGCTGTTTCCAGCATCTGTGTTTTAACCTTTCATGCGTTTCATTCGGTTAGTTTAGTTAACTTTTCTGCTCCGATCTGTTCAGATGCACTTGTTTAACTGATGTTTGATTGATTTCTGTGTATCCCCTCACTACTGCAGAACCTGAGGGTGCTTGCACCTCTGGACCTTCAAAAATACAGTGTGTATCAAAAAGAATCATCTGATTTAAAGAAGGCTGTATTTTTTTAAGTAAAGTATTTACAATTTAAGTATTTAGATCCTAAACATTTGCGACCATCCTTGAGTCACTGCAGCCACTGCGGTTGTTAAACTACCTACTGGCAACCAGGTGAAACTCACGAATCCCCTTTTTCCAGCAGTACACGTTTTGATCATTACTGATGGATGGTTGTGGAATTGGAGCACGTTGGATTCTTTTTGATACACCCTGTAAAATACAGACAAGGAGCACATTGAGCATTTTGCTAATCAGCCTCTTGTGACTTTGAGTTGCTGTTTGGATGTAAAACATATAATGAGATAACTTATCACATGTCATTTTAAGATTTTGAGTTGACTGCAAATGCAGTCTTTTTCTTGATGGACTGTCTAAAATGTAAAAGTGGTGTTGAGGCTAACCACAATGCAGACAAACAGTGGATGCCTCAAAGCAGTGATGTAAATACCAATATGTAGTCAGCTTTGACAGTTACACGGAGAGCTATTTGTCTTCATATACGAGGCACACAGTTTACAGTAAATTTTGCTTTTCTTAGAATCACTTTTCATTCTGAAATAGTAAGTTTGATCCCGTTGTATTTTTGGCATCCATCAGATTAGATTTAACGCCATCCCTTTTCAGTTTAATCCGGGGATGAAGTTTAATCTCAGAAAGCGTTGTAAAGAAAGCATTTGTTAGGAAAAGGAAACAGAGCTCCTGCTGTACCACGTGTGAAATGCTCTTGCATATATTACACTGACATATTCAGAAGTGGCTCTGCCACGGAGGGGGGGGGCGTGGGGGCTGAGTAATGAAACCTAAATGGCCCACATAGGACATGACATGTCCCTCACCTTCATTAAAAGTAGGGCAGAATTACAGATATTAGAATCGCAGAGCAATTTATTTGCTTGTAACTGAAAAGGCCGGCATCGATACGCTGATGTGTGCAAGCATGAAATTGGCCCATGAATTAAAAGGAGGCATATTTCTGTGTGCCACGCCATTATTGCTTCCAGTGGCGCCATGGCTTGAAATCGAAGAACTGTTACCCATCTTGCTTTAAGTATGTGTGTGCGTGTGTGTGCTCACGCTTGCATTAATATCAGTCAAATATTATATTACCATCACCCACATTTCTGACCAGCAGTTCCCCTGGAAAAATAGAGACGCCTTATAAAACTGAAAGCCAATTAAATTCAATCCGTTCCGTCAATGGATTCCAATGTTTACTGTCTGCTTTGCACAAGTGTTGACACCCGGTGGGATTGCTAAGGCTCAAAATGATTGCTACTGTAAGTTGCAGGAGGGTATCTGTGTGCTGTAGGAAATTAATCATTTCTTGGAAAGTTGTCTTCCGTCATTTTGAGGAAAACAAATGAAGCGTTTCCTCCATTTATGTAATCCATAAAGTTTTGGGGGGGTTTTGGCACTTTAAAAAAAATGCGCAGGATTTAAAGTTAAAGTCTTAAATGATGAAGTGACCCAAATCTCAGTAAATCAAGTTAGTCATTAGATCAGCTTCTGTATCCTTAAAGTTTACCTAAAATGTGACACGTGCGAATTCATCACGTGTATTCAAATCCATCTCCATAGCTGCAGCTCTTAATGCAGCCCAGTGACCGCTTCTTCTGTGGCAAAAAGTCAACTAAAGAGCCATGTTTCTTTCCCGGTGAACACACACACTTGTGCACACTCATGGCTCTGAGCTTGGCACAGCATGCCGGCGCTGTGCCCATGCTGTGCACTCTGAGAAGAGAACGGTTTGATCCGAGCCGGGCTGCGAGCGCGCAGATGGTGTCTGCTTCGGCCTGGGTTACAGAATGTGTTAGCTGGATTCATTAGCCTCTTAACTTCCCTGTCAACACGAGCTTTTCCATAGAATGAGACATTTTACTTGGCTGTTTCTTCCTCTGCATATTAACTGATTTGTTTGCGCAGTTCATCAACATGCAGTTCCTTTAGTCTCACTTAGTCCATTGACATCATGAAGTAAATACCAGGGGGTTGATAATGAGTTGCTAACTGTGGTGATATTGTATCGATTGGCGTCTAATTGCCATGTTTCTGCAGATCAATTTGGCTTCCCCTGTTTCAATGTTAAACCTGTGTAATCCAGAATAAAGGCAAGATGGGACTAATAGTGCCTAAATGGCACAGACTCGATGGCCTCTTGGAACCTCTAATCTTTCCAGTGCATCAGCAGACACCAGTGAGGCTGTGAGTGGTCAAACATCTCAGCTAATTCTCTCTTATCCTCTGTCTTGTCAGTAATGCCACCTCATCTATATACAGTTTCTTGGAAAAGATTTGGCATCACAGAAAAATATAGAAATCTAGATATTAAACCATTAAAAAGTAAATCAAGAAAATCTTTGAGAATATTTTATTTCATCAGCCACTCAGCCCACATGGGCCCGTGAGACACCATTTACACAGTAGCAGCAGTGAACAACACTCAGGAAAGAAAATTACTTTCAAAACAATCAACTTGGTCTCTCCTTAGAAGCTCTACAAAAAAAAAAAAAAAATGCCACAAGAAGGGCTCCCTTGTTAAAACGCGTTTTTATGAGCATCCAACCAGAACAAGTCGACAGAGATGGCAGACAGTTTATTTTTTAAAAAGTAAAACCATTTAAATCATAATGTAGAGCAAATCAAGGCATAAAATTGTGTTAGCTCTTAGTCTTGTGATAAACCACAAAAATAAATACGCGGGTGTCATGAATGTTGGATTGTAATCAGAAATGCACTTAGAAAATTACATTTTTTTAAATCGGAATAACTATCTAACAGCTATCGCAGATCTGTACAAGAGTGTAAAAAGAGTCGATCCCTCTTGCTTTATTGCAGTAGATAACAGGGACACTGTCATACAGTGGCTCACAGATGGAGAGTTAGCTGCTAGCACCAGTTAGCGAGAGCATCAGTCTCCCTTCTAGCTGTCTGTGAGCCTTCGATCAATAGACCTGGATTATCATCTCCAGCATCTCAGTTCATTTTTCACAGCAGAGAAAGCCGCCACCAGCTACTCCCTCTTTGTCAGAGGATGTAGGGCCTAGTTCACCCATCTGATAAGATTACAGAAACTAACCACCACATCTGCTGCGTTCAAGAAGGACGTGTGGGCACTTTTTTCCTTACTGCGTGTATCGGTACATCAGTAAATGTTTATTTAAGAGGCTGCAGAGCTAGTCAGTACAACAGTCACATCAGAGATGGGAATCCCATGACTACCCATGCTTAATTAAATGTTTAATTAAGATGGTGTTTTTAATTAAAAAGTTGATTATTATGAAGTGAGGATTTTTGCCAAATTAAATAGATAGAATATCACAGAACGCAACCCCTATCGTTATTAAAAGGGAGGTGAGATTTCTTTTTGAGTCAGCAACTGTTAATTTGCTTAAAGGGCAAAAGATGCCCTTTAAGTTAAAGAAGTGAAATGAAGTAAGCTCGAATTGAACGCACTAACATTTAAGACACTGAGTAGTCTTGGCTGGGGTGGTGCATTTGGCTCAGGGCGATGCATTCATCTAATACTTTGAAGTGTGAACCAACAATGCTGCTCTTGTATCTTCAAGGTCACCCCACTTGTAACCACTCACCACAAGGGCCCTCATCACAAAACAGACACAAGATCCACTTGAATCTTCCCACCATGTAGGCTTCTGAACTTCAGCAGGCTGTACATGCTCAGATGGTCTTTGCGGGCCGTGGGGTCGTTTCCAGTTGTTTCTCTTTTAGTGCTCTCAACTGCGCAGACACCCGCTGCTTTGCATTCATCTCGAGAGCACATCGATCCACTGAAGGTTGCCAAGTCCTCTAAGCGATGGTTGTAAAATTTATGCCCGTATACAGTTGCTGGTAGGTCTGAAGGATGTTAAAGACATGGGAAGAGCGCACATTGTGAATGAGGCCATTCATTTATAATCTGCAGGATTAAAGCGCTGCCTATCAGCTGCCTCTGTCACTTACTGTACATTGCACCTTCCCTTTCTCTGTTGGCATGCTTTGATTGGGATCTGTGAAAGCAGTGCCAGAGTCATGTGGGATTTTGAGGTGACAGCCCATATCTTCTAATCCTATTAGTTTGGAAGTCCTCTTCCCTGCCAAATGAAGCAAAGGCTTTGTATGCCTGCCTTAAATCGATCTTGCTCATAAAGTTTGGGTTCTTGTGTTGAGTGTCTTGGCTGCATTTCTCATACATATTGTGGCTCTGAGATCAAAAAGACTAACTGCAACACAGGCCAGATTTCAAGAATAAATTGTGTTTATTAAAGACCTAAATCTTGAATTTGTAGTTTTGATCATTCCTTAGCTCTAAGATCACAGTATTGTCATTAGGGCTGGGCCATATCGTACCGTTGACGGTAATACCGGTATAATGTTAGGCAATGATAAGAAAATGAAATATCGCGATAGAATATGTGTAAAACGCGCATGCACAGTGCCTTTGTTTACATACGCGCATGCACAGTGCCTTTGTTTACATACGCACATGGTGGAAAAAGCATGGTGGCGACGGAGAATGAGAAGGGCGAAATCGGATCGTTGAATGAAACAGATGAACCAGAATTGGTTTGTAAAAATGCTGCAACTTCAGTGGTGTGGAACTGGTTTGGCTTTTGTCCATCAGATACAAACCAAAGCACAATTTTTGGTAGAGCATGCAAGCGGGCCGTCGTTATTACCCTGTTTTTTGGAAAATAAGCCACACTTAAAATCAATCCTTTGATTTTCGGAAAAATCGACAGTGCCCATTATAATCCGGTGCGCTTTATGTATGAATTCTGGTTGTGCTTACTGACCTCGAACCGATTTTGTGGTTCACGGCGCTCAAAAATCTGTCAAAAAATGTTTTAGTACACTCATTGCTAAGCTACGAAGCCGCACCGCTTGATGGATTGTTGGAGCATTACAGCTACCGTAGTCAGGAGCCTCGCGGAGTGATACGTACTGTGCTTCAACATAATATTACCGTATTGTGTGTGTATAACCTCTTTTTAAGTTTTGTGGATATTATACATGGTTATGCTGAGGATGTGTCGGCCAATTTCCACTGGAAATGCCTTTTGGTTAAACTGTCAGCAAGGAGTTTGCATTTGCACTGTTAAATTTTTATATAGTGTTAATGCACATAAAAAACAGCTGCTTGTTTAAGTGAAAATACATCGATGTGGGGTTTTTGCACTAATAAAGTCGTGACTTATATCGTTATTGCAAATTTTCAACTATATATCGTGATAAATATTTTTGGCCATATTGCCCTGCCCTAATTGTCACTAAAGATGTTAATAAGGGCACCAAGAATAAGTAGTCACAGATACAAAGAGCCCATCAAGTTCTGTTTCAGCTGTGTGAAAAACTTGGACTTGCTTTAGTTTGAAGTATTTTTGCATTACTGAGTGCCAGTCTTCTTGTTTGTAACCTGCAGTGTTGCTGACCATAGTTTAAAAAAAACAAAGAAGATTATATGAGCTATAATTAACGTTAATTCTGATGCATCTTCAGCAAACGCTGGTCTTTTTGTAGTGATCACTCCAAGCTGCACTTTGTAATTTGCTAAAGAATGTTTACTAAGTAGAAATGACATCACTCTAAGTCGTCACTCTGCTACTGCCAGTAAACTTAACAGAGTGATACTTAAAATTAACAGCTAATCGCAGCACATTGAAGAGAATAATCTTACATCATATCATTTATGCATTGAATCAATATTGTACACTCGTTAAGCTTACAGTTTGGACTCCATTATCTGGATCAGTTAAAAGTAAAAGTCAGTATTTTCAAGCTGTTAAAAACAGCGTAATCGATATCTGCTACTTGCAGATTACAGATTGTTCTTGGTGTTGTAATGTTAATGTCATCTCTCTGCCAAGTGATTGAACTGGATTTAGCACTTGATTTAGACTTGATTAGATGGCGATTTGGCAGAGAAAGGGTCAGCGGTAAACCTTTCCCCCCCAAACATTTCTTCTTTTTAAGCATCTGTCAAAGTTACCACTGAGTTTACAGACTTCCTGACCCAAATTATAGCCAAGGATTTTAAAAAAGACACAAGTTTTGATTTTTAAAAAAAATCCTTTGACTGTTTGGATTTTATTCTCAAAGCTTCTTTTTGAGCAATCCCTCTGCTTGAACACGCCGCATTAGGGCATATTGTAGTAGCGTCGTCAAAGTCTGCCCACAGTGCAGACATTACATCTTCCCAAAGCTCCTTCCTTGCCAGGCTTAAGGCTGAGACAGACAGCTTTTCAGGAGGCACACCCGACCATGAAAGGCAGGGTGCATCTCAGCGTAAACAGCTTTGCTGGCAGCCCAGTCAGCAAGCCACAGTCCTCTTATTGAGTCCCAGAGACACTCCACTCCACAAAGCCTCACAGTGACCTTTCAGCCTCATACAGTAGTGCCAGATATTGAGTGAGTCTGTCCAGATGATGAAGCTCATCTCAGGCTAAATTTCAGCCTGCTGTTCTTCCTGGTCTCTGGGGTGTTTTGGCAGTACAGTTGTATTGTTGTGTTGCTCTTTCTTTGATTGATTTACAGCGTTTTGTCAAAGATTGGAGATCTTTGATCCTTTTATTTGAGTTCCTGTTTTCTTTAGTCTCCCAGGCAGGATTCTGTAATATCAGCTGATACGTTTTTTTATTACAAGGTTGAGCCTCGGAAGACTGAACAGCTTCCATCTGACAAACATTACATTTTTTTAAAAAAGTATTTTTTTTTTTCTTTTGTTTGGACAGGCATCTGTTTACATACTTAGCAACATTAGATATGAGCCTTTCTGCTAAAGCTGGCATTGAATCCTTGACCCGTAGTCAAAAGGTCACACATCAGTTCAGCTGAGTTACAGAAAGGCCAAGCAGCTGTGTTACATGTCATGGAGATTAGCTGGATTGCATATGGCAGGTTCCTGGTCTTTAACAAGGCTGACCGCCTCTGGCTTTTCTATTGTGTGTCTGGAGTTGATAGCTGGCTAAGTTGGTGGTGCTGTTGTGTTTTAGGTTATGCCATTAGGGCTCTCTTTCTGGCTGTTTTGTGATGGATGAAATGAATTAGGCAGTAATTTTATGCTACATAGAGTCATACGTTGACCTAATAAAGACAAACTGGTATTCTAAGTCTATTCTAAATGTGCAGCTGCTCTGGGATTTCTTCTTTCTTTTTTGCATATGCACAGCGTGTATTTTATGTTTTTTAACTTTAGTTTAATCATAACCCTTACCAGTTGCAGCTTGGAATTTTTTATGCTGACCCTAACGCTCCCCGTCTTCAGTCAGGAGAAGATTTGAAAAAGCTGAAAAGGTTGCAGGCTGGACCTTTTGAGTTTGAGAGATAACAAAGTCCACAGGAATTTCCTGGCAAAAGTTGGAAAGTTGAAAAGTCAAGCTCAGAGTCACAGTCACCCGCTGCTCCTTCATTCAGAGCCTAACACTTCTATTCATTCACACTGTGTGAGAGGGAAAATGTGTTAATTACTTTCCTCTGTAGGAGGCCATGTGAATTTAACACTAGCCTGTCTCTTCGTTTCTATTTAGGTCTATAGATTTCTCTCCATTCTGTGTTCATGAGGACGCAGAAACCTTTATGGTGAAATGCAGGAAAATCAGTGCAAATAAAATAGCTACATTTTAGGACTGATTTATGACGCATGGTCCAAACCGTTGGTGAAAGGGAGTAACTTTCAAAATCAAAATTTCACACAATTTATATATATACAAAAAATTACGAGGAGAAATAAGATAAGATAAACCTTTATTAGTCTCACACTTGGGAAATTTTTTGGTCACAGCAGAAAGTACGTTTAAGAGCAGTAAAAGTTAAGAAAAACACAATAGAATAGGATAAGATAAAATACAATAACATACTATACAATAGGGCTGTGCGATATGACCAAAATCTCATATCCCGATATTAAGACATCTATCGTCCGATAACGATATAAATCACAAAAATGTAACATTTTCTGTAAATTCTGTGAATGTCGGGCAGCTCGACTTGCGTGAAGTGTTTCCAAAAGCGTACCTGGAGTCGAGTGTTTTAACTGATGCATGAAACGATACATTTTAGACATAGGTTGTAACGGCCGCCGTTTTCTTTGTGAGTATTTATTACACAGCGTGCTGTGGGGAAAAGCCTGTTCTAACGTTTGAGTCTAAGGTTTATTTTTTAGCACCTGACGGCTCTTTTTTGCTTCTCATCCGTAAATACTCTGCATCTTTCACGTGATTCAGTTTATTTTGAAAAGTCTCAACAGGATCTTGAGCTTTATTGTGAAAGGTTTATGTGGAAAATAAACAAGCGGACACCAGGTGGTTTTACCGTCGTTGTTGCTAACGACAACGCATAAAAACAAGCGCTTGTCCGTCTGTAGTGTGGTTATATTAAACATAAGAGAAAGAGAGAACTTTAGGAAATTAATATAGCCACTACAGTGACCATCAAAATAATGAAAAATATTGTCGTAAACAGTTTATTTTATGACACCACGAAACAAACGATAGCGTAAAATGAAACGATAGACGTTTTTATATCGTCATCCGATATATATCGTTATATCGAACAGCCCTACTATACAACAAGAATAAATTACTATATACAGTACAATAAAGTACTATACAAAATAAAATGTTCTGATATAGTAGGAACAAACAAGAAATAAATGCAACACATGACAATAAACATTTTTGTAAATATACATATTTGTATCTCTATATTGTTATCTGTCTACACATTTTAGTTTTTACATATGTGTAAAATGATTTTCAGCGTAAAAGTAAATCAAAACAATATTTTTGTTCCCTAATAAACCTCATCCTACACACTTCATGGTGTTAAAGCTGAGTATTTCAGACTCTGTAACTCCTAATATAGTTGCAGTTGTAGAATTATTATGAATGACCAGTGTGAGTGTATTTACTCATTGTACCATGAGGAAGTTACACTGACAGCAGCGTTGTCTGATGTAAACAGGGCTGCGAAAGACAATAGCAGCGCAGTGGATGAATGATATAAGACCGCGATGGGAAGGATGGGGTGGGGGCGTGGGGATGTTGGAGTACTACTCACCGTTCACCACTAGTCTTTGTTCATTGTTCTGAATAATACATCAGAAGCACATTAGTTTGATTCATATTGCTGTTGGCTCAGCTGTAAGCTCGCTCTTGGCTCCGGCCTCACTTTATCACATTTTTTACATTTTATCTGGGTTGAGTAAATCCGGGTGCTTTGCCAGTGTCAACAGTGCATTTGATCAATTCATGGACAAAGCACGCTGGACTTTAAAGAACATCACCCTGCAGGCCATTTCTGCCTGCACTGATGGAATCAGGTCACTTGTTAACAATGGACCTTTCACACTCATCCATCTCCCTCCACCCTCTCTCTTTTTTCTCCCTGCTCTCTCCCTAGTAACCGACTAACCCCCAGCAACCACGACCGGATACAGAAGCTGAGGCAAGAGTTTCAGCAGGCCCAGAATGTCCCGGACGACCCGGATGATCGCAGGAGGACCTACAGCTTCGAGCAGCCCTGGGTGAGTGTCTAAAATCACTGGGGCCTGTAACTAAAATCCGCTGCTGGGCCGAGAAGATGGCTAAACTGTAAGACTGTTGAGAAACGACCGCTATCTACCAGGCCGAGACTCAAGTGCTAGTCTGAGGAGAATGCTAACAGTGTTTGCACCTGTGGCTAATGGTGCTTACCGTCACTAACCCCACTACTAGCAGCCATGAACAAGACTGATGGTCCTCTACACTTGAGGTTTACCATTAACCTCCATTAGCCTTCATGGCTAATTGTGCTAATGCTAACACCGTCTGCATGCAGGAGTCCTCACACCTCCTGACACAACCATCACTAACCCCACCCACCTGTCACGACCTGCTGTACTGATCCATCGTCTTCATTTTCTGTGTGTCAGTCATCCACATGGACCCGCCCACCACCTCATGGATTTTGGGTCATTTCCATATTGTTTCTCTGTATAGGGGGTCACCTTGTTTTTCAACCTGTGCCTTCTTACAGTTTCAAGTGAGAGCTATGTGCTTTTTAACGGACATCCCTTTAAATCAAAGTTGCATTAGCTGAGGAGAGGGATAACGAGTGCATTCTGAAGCAACAAGGGGTAATTATAAGCGAACAAAATCTGAATGCCTTCAAAGGTTTTTGGAGCTGATGCAATCACTTGTCATATTTTTAGTATTTATTTTAGTCCTTCTTGCTTCCTGGCATTGCACCTCAAGTGTACTTGGTTTTACATGAACTCTAGTAGAAAACTGTGGTTAAATGAACAGCCAGCTGTAGCAGATTTTAAATCTTATACATGATTTTTTTATTCCTTTTTTTCTAATTGGTAGAATGTGTATTATAAATGAAATGTCTTCACATACTTGCACTGAGTGCGGGACAACACACATTTTTTTGTTTTCACACACAGTCCCTCCCAACTTATTCTAATATATATATAACACAATGCATATAATTTTAAATAGTGTGTTATGGTGGTAGGTAGCACAAATGTGGGTTGTCCCATACCAGACAGTGTGTTGTCCATAAGGAATAACATTGAGCGCCCTTGTTAGCTTTTTCCCTCTACAAGGTGTTTTCGCACAGATATGTTTTTGTATATTTCTGTATGAACTTTTTTTGTTTTTTAATTGTTGGTGTATAAACTAGACATTCCCGCTGTAACTTTGCTCAGTCTTTTGATGTGCAATGGGACAATTTTACCCTTGTGACTTATAATTGAAATGAATTGATAAAGTGAGAGCTCATGAACTATATCCTCTGTGTTCTGGCTCTTTCTTTTCAAACTAATAAGCCCAACAAATGTGTGCAGCAGTGTTTTGAATTTGGCAGTATTAACCAGTGTCCTGCGTGTAAATGGGATAGATGGACTGGTGCACATTCCAACCAGCATTGTACAGGAAAAGCAGGAGCGTGTGGGAAAGAAGAGCGTAGGTCATCTCTCCTTTTGTCTGAAAAACTACTGAGCGTGCTCTCGTTTAAAGAGCCGGACAGCATTGCAGCATTTTTTCCTATATTAGTTCCAGTGGACTTTCTATTGCCATCTAAATCATGGAAAGTAGTGTTAGTTACCCATAAAAATTAGATATTCCATCAGCTACAATGTTTTGTTCTTTTTTACCCTATAAATTGGTACATGAAAAAATCTTTGTGTCAAGTGTAGTATTATTATTAAAGCTTAATTAGTCTGGAAATAAACCTGACAAGCACAGATTTCTCCCAGCAATCCTTTTCAGTTCCACAGCCTGTTAAATCCCTTTTACTTTGTCAGACTGCAGCCCACACTCAGGCTTTCTATAGTGATTGCATGTTATTAGACTCATGCTCTGGCCATACTTGTGGGCCATATGGAAAACAGGAGAACGTTTCTTTGAAATTCAATTACCTCTGCCGTGCATTTATTACGTTTTCTTGCTTCATCCGAGTGATGTGCTGCAAACCTCAAGGAGCCACCGTCCTTTTTCTTAATTCACCTGCATCTGCCCCACTTAGTCTTTGCCAGAACAGTGCCGCATGTGAGATGGTGCCATTTGCTACTGCTCTTTTTTTTTTATAGTAGCAAATTGTAATTCTGTATGATGCAAATGAAAATAGAGTTGCCTTTGTTCACCATATGTAGATTTATAGGGGCAGCAGTGGTTTTCGGTGCTGGAATAATTAATAGAGTAGATTTATTGAATTAATGGACAAAAACTTGGCTCAGCGTTTTAACATTTTCAACCAAACTTGCCAAATATAAATCGTGAGAATCTGGTTTTTAAACATTGCAAATTTCAAATTTGTGCTATACTATCCACATCCTAAAAAAGAAGACTATATTTTGGGCTATTTCATGAAACAATTAATGCAAAACAGAGAGATTAGTCAATGTTAGAATGATCATGAGTTCCAGCCCTAATTCACTCTGTTATCTCTTTTCTTTAAACTGGGAGTTATCGGCCACAGTGTCACGCCATACTGATTAGACTGATATTTGTGAACAGCCATATGGAAGCACTTACCATGTTGTTTCAGCCCAAATTTAGACACTTAAGTTCTCCTCTTCAAATCTCACCTTCAGCGAGATAAAGCTGAAGCCATCACATCTTTGCACTCTAATCTGTCTTTCTCATCCATCCAATTACACATTTTCTAAATATGGATGGCTAAAAAACAACACTTATTTCTTAGCCATCCATATGTAGCCGCGTGCGCTGGGTAAATATATCCGTTCTTTGCGATGGGTCCCCTCTCCTCCTTTTTCTCCATAGTTTGGGGAGCAGGAGAGGATTGTGGGTAGAACGGTCTAATTCCATCAACGATGACTGATGCTCACCCTCTCGGCAGCACCGCGCCAAGCTTTATTGCACTCATTTATACCACTACGGGACCTGAGGAGTTCATTCAGTTGATGTTGGGGGTTTAGAAATGGTACGATATTGCCTTTTGTATTTTACTGTAACATTTTAATGCTGCTATTATCTGGCCTCCTTCGGGGTATTTTCCACTCCCCTCTGCAAGCACTGTGTTTAGGAATGAGAAAACATTCCCAAGAATATTCAGAACTCCCTGAAGGGATTTTTCTTTTTTCTCAAGTGGGGGGGAAAAAAAAAAAGTTAAGCCTGAACTTCTCCTATGAGCATTTTAAATTCACATGTGGAATACGGGCTATATAGGCACTCACTGGTCCTTTATTGTCAGCCGAACCACAATCCAGTGCCACTCAGTGCCAGAGATGATTGCCCCGGCTTCATTTGGTATAAAGGCGAGCCTCGTTAGCACTCTTAATCGTTTTATGGCCTTCCCACCAACTGATGTCCACACTGCTCCCACCAGGCTCTCAATACGTTGCACAGCCATAAAAGTAATTAGATTGGCTTTGTGTTGCAACTAATCTGCACACAGTTATTGCACCCACACAGCTAATGATAATGAGCATTGCAGGAAGAGGGGTTGTGGTACAAGTGTGGGCTGAACCTCGAGGTGAAACTTGAGGTTTCTGAGAGAGATCTGTGTGTATGCATTCTTGTGTGTATGCCTTTGTGAGGTCCAGTATGATCTGCACTGCCCTTGCATATTTTAACAATGTTTGGGTTATGGTTACGATCAGGTTAAGGATATGGATTAGGCTTGTAGTTGCAATAAAGGGGATTAAGGTTAAAAGCTAATTATACTCCAAATGAAGCATTTATCAGATTGCTGAATGGCTAAAAGGCACAACCTTTCCAACTTCTGAATTATTGGGGGAAATATCCCCTAATCAGGTCTGTACACTTTCCTAGGCAAATTAGCATTGACCAACATGCAAAAATATGCAAGATTTAAGCTTCTCTCACAAGTTTGCAACTGCTACCGTCTCTTTTGGTGAGTGCTTTTAAGGAGACGGTGTAACATAATGTGTGCCATTATCCCTGTTTGAACTGCAGCAGCCTAGGACATATATCTCTCCAAGAAAAAATGGAGAGGAATTGTGAGGCCATAATGTCAGGGTTATTTCTTCCCCCTGCCTGTAAGTATCGCTACTAGGGAACAGATATTGATACTTTTCTTTGTAGGCATGCCGGGGCAACAAATAATATGAAGGCATTTGTTTCAATATAGTCAACCTCTTTTGCTCTAAGAAATTCTCACAGTTTAGCAGCAAAAATGTGTATGTGCATATCTGAATCACGCCGATGTATGCAGTCATGAACTATTTGCTACCACAAAATTGAAATTTATCTCAGCTGTCTGTGTCTGAGTGCACATACCTACCACAGCCCGATAACAGGAACACAGGAGGTGTTCGTGTATGGGGAGGACTGTCACGATGTCAGGTGTTGTCTTTTTCATTAACACCCACTAACATCCATCACATCTCATTGTGTAACCCTTCTGAGTCTCCAGCATGGCTCCCCCCTCCTCTCTCACATCACCTTCCCTCCCTGTCTGTCTGTGTGACTCACCTTCATTTTGACCTGAGAAGAGACGAGCTCAGGGTGTGTCTGCCCCACTAACTGCTGGTAAGTGTCTGCGGTTTGGGCTTGGGTGGGTGGAGGGGTGCGATGGGGAGATTTTGTGAGGGTATCTTGTGTCAGGGATGGCTGCTAGTTTTATTGGGCTACTGTGAGGAAACTCGAACTCCAAGTTGTGGTGATTTTCATGCTTTGAATTTGTACCGAGGGATCATGTGTTCTTTTCTCTATTTTAAGTCAAGATGTCCGTGCACATATAACTCGGTGGCAGTTTAGTTTTCTAAACGAAACGCCATTTTCATAAAAATATGTATTGATGTGTGCTATTATACAGGCAATGTGGTGTTTTCGCTACACTCATTTATGAGAGGCCTATCAAGAAAACATTGTTGTTTCTTTAAGGATTTTGCATATTTACAGCATGAAATTCACCACAGTTTTGTAGGCTAGCCACAGCTGTATATACATGCGCCATGTATGTGTATTTGATGTCTATGGTTTAAGTTTCGAGTGATTATCAGTTCACATAAGAAACAAAATTCTTCTACTCACTTCACATGTTGGCACTTTCTTGCATTCCTTGAGGCTCTTCAGCCCCATAAATATTTAACGGGACACAAAAAAGTCATCGGTATTTATTTAACACTGGGAGTGTAAAACTCCCACAAGTCCCAGAGTCATATTAGCTTTTATGAGTACAAGCAGCGCTCTGATCAACACATCGTTACTGACAATTTTGCTTTGTCGCAAGGACATTTCCAGCAGCTTAAGGCACTTTTGTTCATGTTAGAGCCACAAAGGTGGTAAGACATTTTAGCTCTTATTTATATTTCAAAACACTTTGATACAGGTTGATTGTGTCAATAACTAATCTGAGAAGAAACAGTTCTGTGTTACTTGTGACACATTTGCAGTTAGTGTCCTGCACTGAGATCAGCAGAATATCTCTGAATTCTGTAAGTTTTCTATACATCATTTTTTTTAACCAAATTTTGAAATCCATGGATTATTATCTAATTATAGAACATAAACAAAATGTCTATTAGTTACAATATGGTGCAAAAGTCTCAAACTACCACTCATTTCTTTATATTTTGCTAGGAAATGGGCAGCAGTCAATAATTGAATGACATATGTACAATCACAAATGGAAATGTAGTATTTAAGGCAAACATAGAGTTGGTACAATTGTAGCAAGCTTGAAAGTCGATATTTGGCCACGTAATTTCTTTGACTAGTCTTCAGGAATAGTTTTCCAGGCTTCAGTGACATGCTGAATCAGAGACTTTCTAGATCAGGGGTGGGGGAACTCCAGGTCTCAAGGGCCGGTGTCCTGCAGGTTTTAGATGTGTCCTTGATCCAACACAACTTATTTAAATGGCTAAATTACCTCCTCAACATGTCTTGAAGTTCTCCAGAGGCCTGGTAATGAACTAATCATTTGATTCAGGTGTGCTGACCCAGAGTGAGATCTAAAACCTGCAGGACACCGGCCCTTGAGGCCTGGAGTTTCCAACCCCTCTTCTAGATGGTACTGCATGGTGGATCAAAATCACCAACACTGCTGGCTGAAATGCAGCTCCAAACTGT
Organism: Oreochromis aureus; assembly: GCF_013358895.1. Classification (NCBI taxonomy): domain Eukaryota; kingdom Metazoa; phylum Chordata; class Actinopteri; order Cichliformes; family Cichlidae; genus Oreochromis; species Oreochromis aureus. The sequence continues at coordinate 28,589,109 of NC_052959.1, read as the reverse complement.
GACGGAGCCTCCAGTGTGTTTTACACACAGACATGTTGGGCCTCTCCTGACCTCCTCCATAATTATCACTCCATAAGACCTGTTGCCACTGATTGTCAGTTCGGGTCTTGTATAATTTGGCATAGCTCAGCCTTTCTCCCCATTTTCCTTCCTTAAGAATGGCTTCTTGACAGCCACCCTTCCACTGAGACTATTTCTGATGAGGCTTCAGTGAACAGTAGATGGATGAAGGGCCAGATGCATCTGTCAGGTCCTGTGTCAGGTCTTTGCTGGATCTCTCTCCTGCCCCATTTTCTTAAGGACATGACTTTCAGATACTGCTCATCTACTCTAGGTAGTGTTTTAGACTTACCCCTTCTTCTTTTGTCCTCTGCTTATCATTTTCCTCAATTATTTTCAAGAACACACTGCACACAGTGAAATAGTGTCATCTTTAGCAGTTTTTTACACATTCAGCTAAAGAATTTAATCAGCTTTGCTAAATTGTCTGTTACGTGTAGACAAAACACCGGCCCATCCCTTGAGTTGGGTGCCTTTTTAAGGTGCTTGAATGATTGATAGATAAGTATTGAGTGACTTCAGATACAAGGACTGGATTGAAAATGAGGGGAAAAGCAGCCGAAGTCCAGAGAAAGACTTTGAAAGACCTTCAGAAGGCTGGAAGAACCATTGGCTCAAGACCACAAAGATTACAAGAACGTGTGGCCCCTTGGAAGCAAAATATAAAGAAATGAGGGCTGGTTTAAGACTTTTGCACTCTATACATAATGTTTTGCACTGAGATCAGCAAAATATTTTTGATTTCTATGCAATATTTTTAACCCAATGGACATTTTCTGTGATTGTCATTAGTTAGTATCTTCTGTGGATTGGCATCAAAGTGTAGTAGCTAGACAACTAAAGTATGTCTCTGATTATATGTGCGGTGATTGTGTTCTGAGTCCTAACCGAGCTGCCGCTTTCATGTTTTCAGTCAAACACCAGCAGCAACGGTCCAGGCGGGTACAGCCAGCCAGGCCGTCACTCTGTGTCGGTCGAGGTGCAGATGCAAAGACAGAGGCAGGAGGAGAGAGACTCGTTCACCCAGGCGCAGCGACAGTACAGCTCCCTGCCACGGTGAGATTGACGGATGTAGAACTTGACACGATTGTGTTTGATGTTTATTTCTGTTCAACAATCAATACGTACCAAGAGATTTTCGTGCGTCTGTCTAATATGAAAAGTGTCCTGGAGTTTGTGACTGTTTGAGATCTGTAATCCGGTGTAATGGATCTCAAGCAGTGACGCATGTGTGGTTTTACGTGTGCGCGTTCGTGTACGCGCCTGTCTGATTACGTCTGATTCATCGTAATGGCCCAGTGACAGTAGTGATGGCAGATTAAATTTATATATACATATATAAACCATCTGAGTAAGAAAAGGGTCATAGCTGGTCAGCTTCAGACCGCAAAGCTGCACACACACACTCTCAGTGTCAGGATGGACAGATCATGTTACCCTCTTCCAAAGATATGACATGATTGCTTTCCTCTCCCTTAATGTAATTCCCTTTGATCTGCATGAGATGCGCGTCTCTTGTTCCAGGAAGTGTGCTGGGGTGTGGGTGGTTTTTTTCCTCTATTCTTTTTTTTTCTAAATTTGAGAAGTTTTGGTTATTGCTTGGATGCTTTTGGTGTGAGTTTAGGGTTGATATTGGTGAAATGTTTACCTCCAGGGTGGACATTTTCAGCACCCCTGAACACATTACATATATTTACATATTTGTGTCATTTTTAAAGCGAAACCTCTGAAGCAAACAGAGCAGAAATGAGCCCCTCTAAAAACGCTAAACCGCTTGGAAAGTCAGGAAATAAAAATGATCGTTTCCCTTCCTCAGTATTGTGTTTTTAAAAAAAGAAAAAAAACTATGTTAAGTAACAATGACACCTCGTAATGAGATTATAATCATAGATTTGATGTTAATTTAAAATCATAGCAGTACCCTATTATGGATATTTTTTAATTCTTCACTTTAAGCATGAAAAGTCCAGAAGGAAAACATTGTTCACAGCTACTGTCGCCTTTCCCGAAGCCATCTGTGTAATTTCTCCTTCAAATTCATTTTAAGGCCAACTCTGTTTAAGCAGACGCATCCTGGTGCGTGTCGCCTCGCACTTACCATACATATACAACATTTAATACATTATCTTCTCTTACTTCACCGTAGTACTCTAATCCACTGTTATCAACATAAATCCCTTCCTTGATAAATATTGCAGGCAGCTTTGCTGAAAGATTAATGAACTACCGTCGCGCTCCGGCGGTCAGAGGCAACATCCTGTGGCCGCATACCCTCACTTTTACACTAATTCCATTAATAAACTGCTCTGTTTGGATAAACACGGCTGCAGTTTCTCCAGAACACTAAGTATTGTTTGACTGAGAAGCATAACATCCTTTGGAGTCAGAGGCTTTAAATTTTCTATTTGGAAGGTCACGGCTCTGATGAGCGTCACGTGGATGAGCATAGCTTTTTATTTATTTTTTAATAACAGTATCATTCCATGAAAACGGCGTTTATTCTCGACAAAGGCCAGTTCTCTTCTGGATGAGACCCTTTCCTAAACAAGGAGGTATGAGTGAAAATAAACGGCCACCACTGGAAACAATGATGGGGAATGGGATCTTTATCACAGATCAGCACCATTGATCTGTGAGCCAAAGTAATGCCATTTCGGAACGCCAAAGGCTGGCTGCAACAGCTGGCATTTGGTTTTACTTGTGTGTGCCTGCGTGCATGCGTGGGTGTCGCAACCACATGTCATGACACCCCTGCCCTATCTCCCCTTTTCTCTGTCAGTCTCACTCTGTCACCTTTTTCCTCTCTCTTTCTTCATGCTTCACTGTGTGCATGAGTGGAATACAGAATGGTATACATCTTTCTGTATTTACCGCACATGTACACGCTCCCTCTTGGCACAGCATAAGACCGAGGCGGCGATCTGGTTTGCATTTCTCAGCAGGGAGGCAGACCGGCTTTGGCCTCTTTGTCAACAATATGAAATGAAATCAGATCCCGGGGACGCCTGTCTCTGAAAATTGGAAGCGCTCAGGCGTGTGCAAGAATAAACCTGGGCTATATACTCCTATCTTGCCGATCGAGGAGCGTATCCATTCCCAATCGCATTCAATCCCCGTTGAATAAAAACAAAAGGTCTTTTTTGTTCTCATTAAGGATTTTTTCCCCCTCCTCTTCCTACTGAAATCCAAACACAGGAATAATACGATTTCTTCACAGCTGGCTGATAAACCTGCTAATTATGCATGGCTCACAGTCAAATGCCCATTGATGTTTTTGTGTGTCGCCGTCTTCTGTGTCTCTTGCTCCCGTTTTGCCCTCGGGATAAACGGGTGGAGCTGTTAGACTCGGAATACTCATGCATATCGTATAGGCTCACAAACACACACAAAGGCAAGGCTGCCACAAAGAGGCTAGCCAAGCAGAAATGAGAGGTGATGTCACACATCTGGACCCCCCCACCCCTCTGTCTGTCTATCTTTCTTGTAAAGGCCAGGGCAGTCCCCCAGAATCACGACAACCAACTGCGCCTTTAAGACTGTTGTGTCAGGTGTTGCATATCAGCCCGTATGAATCCATAGGGGACAAGATGGTCGCCTCATTTTTCTAGCTGCAAAAGGTCTGCTATTTGTGTCTGTCAGATCCAATGCTCTGCTATTACTGTCTGTCAGATCCAATGGCTGTTTCAGTCCGTCTCGACGTGGGCCCAATGTGCTGGAAGGAGACTCTGACATGGTTAGGTATCCCTGTATGTTGTCGCTGTGGGTTGATAGTTGCCCAGAGGCAGTTTGTGAGGCTCTAATGGTGCCTCATTTTCATTGAATGTGATGTTTTGGCTCCTGTGCTACTGACACTATCATTTTTTTTTTTTTTTCAACAACAGAAAAAAATAATCCAAACACTAGTGCTTTGCCTGGAGGTAACAGGTTCAATTGTTAATAATAAACCCAAAATTAGTTTTCTGAGAGAATATTTGTTCATTTTACCTCAAATACATAGTCAAATTATTCAATTTCAGGTGTGTCAGTAATTATTACATCAGTTTAAAAAATAAATAATTAAAAAATCAGTTCCATAAAGTTAATTTACTGGTTGTAATACAACCATGTCAGTTAATGGTTGGAAGGGCACCGACAGAGAAGCATAATGTGCCAAAGCCCCTTCATGATTTTTAAAGAAACCCATCCTGGATCCACGCTAAAATATTCCTTAGCTCATGTAAGCGGACAGAAAAATGGCCCAGAACAGATAAATCCACCTTAAATCTCACCTTAACCTTAATAAAAGAGTTTTCTGTGCTGATCTCCATGGCAACATTACAGCTTATGTTTGCATCGCCTATGTGAAGGTAGCTGTAGCCTAAAAATACTAACCGCTTTTAATGGCAATAAACGTAGGAGGGACAAAATTAATGACAGTAAACTTTTTTTTCTCTCTTAAATCTGTCAATTGAAAACCTTGTGACATAATTTTGAGTCATTGTACAAAAAATATCTCACCCAACGCTCGAGCTGGTAGATTTTTCCAGAGCTTTAAATGTCGATTCTTAGTCCCACTGAAGAAGAACCAGAGAGTAAAAAAGTGTTCCCTTTCTTTGTTATCACACCTACACTATGAATTGCACCATTTGTGACAACTGATGAAGTCAGTTTGCAGGCAAATATATTTAGAAAATAACCACATGTGGCATGATCCCTAAAAACAGATTCTGCATATGAATATCTTGACTCTATAGACAAGAAAGCTTTGACTGAAGAGGAGAGGAGGCTTTGTGTACGTGCAGGTAAATGGTCCTTGTGGAGAACAAAATAGGGATCGCACGTGCCAAAATGAAATCTCTATCGAAACTGTCAGCTATCATCTTAGGACAATGTAACAGGAAGTCACAGCCAGGATATCCAAAGGCAAGAACTGGAAACTGATAGGTTTCCAGATTGCTGATGGCGTGATTAACTAAATAGGGAGTGAAAATGAGGCGATAAAAACAACTTAGGGTTAATTATTTATGATTATGTCAAAAGCGGTTTCACATTTCCCATTGCTTTATTTTTCTTTCTACATCAGGCAACCCAGAAAGAACCCTAGCACCATCTCCCAAGACTCTTGGGATAAGGCATACCCACCTGGTGAAGGGTTCCAGACTGCCAAGGACAACCCCAGGTACTCCAGCTACCAGGGCTCCAGGAATGGCTATCCAGGTGGAGGCGGTGTCAATGCCAGAGTCCTTCTGGAGGCCCAGGAGCTCTTGAGGCAGGAGCAGAGACGCAGAGAGCAAGAAGCCAAAGGGAAATTAATGCAGGAAAGTGCCGGTAACAGCAGCTATGAGGGGTACACGGCACACCTGAAAGACCCCGCCTCTCCTAAAGGGCCGTACCGCCACGACGTGCCACCTTCGCCTTCACAGTTAGCGAGGCTTAATAGATTGGGTTCTGAGAAAGGAAGACTTTTTTATTCTTGAAGAGCATCGTTGGACTGGTTGATGAAGAGCCAAACGAAACGATTAGAGCCAAGGGGATTGTTTTGAAGAAAGAAAAATGGACACTATGAATCTTGACAGGGGACAACCTAGAGGTCTTATAGTTTAGCAGTGATCTTATAGGTAAACAGTTGTGAAGTGTACTCGGTATGTGGGTGTTTGTGTTCAGTCCTCCGCTGTGAGGATGACCTATACTAGTCAGTCATTCACCCTCCTACAAACAGTGCCTTCTCTGCATTCACGGACACGAAGCTTGTTCGCAGTCGTCCAGGACTCTGATTCATCGAGATCTGGCATCGTCGTGTACTGACAATCAAATGGGCAGACAGGCAAGTGAGTGGGCGCTTTTTTGAGCCCACGGGGAGGCGTAAGTTTCTGTGTGGGTTTTGTATGTGGGCATGTGACAAGGTACGTGTTTCACTATCAAGAATGTGTCCCGCGGATGACTCTGCCCACCTGTCACGTTCAGCCCCGACAGATGCTGCCGGTGTTTATCAGCATTCTGTTTTCTCTACTTTTAGTCTTCTCTCCACAGCAACACAACTCGCACAGTACTCCACAGGGAGCACAGAAAACAAGGCAAAGTGTGTGAAAGAAAGCGGGGCGCATTGTGTGTGTTATTAATAAAAAAGACCCCCTCATAAATGATTCATATTTTGTGTTATCTCCATGGAGGAGGCTCAGGCAGAGAGGGTAGACAGCTCTGATCCTCTGCCTGGCCCCTCTGCTTGGCTCTGGGCTTGACTTGCCGGCCCGCCCGCCTGTCTGTCTGGAGCCCTCATCCTCTCTGCGTTGTTCTCGTCTTCTCTCTGTTCATTACGCTCCTGCTTTTTTTTCTACCTCAACACCCCTACCTTTATCCTCTGCTCCCCTGCTCTCCCGTCTTTGCACATCTCACACCTTCGCTTCCCCTTACTCTTCCTCCTGCTACACGGTGCCACCCTCCTCCTCCTCGTCTCCCGAGTCAGGCTCTGCACTGAATTTTTCATCACAAGCCACCTGCTGCCTGCCAGAGCCAAAGAACGCTGCCACCGGAGGCATCGACAGAGGGCCCGGCTTCTGACATAAAGAGTGGAATAAAAGCCAAAAAAAAAAAAGACAGACAGAATAAAGATGGGTAGAGAGACAACGAGCCTCCGAGTGTGAGATTAGCTGGAGCTTTTTCCTAGTTTTAACAAAAGGCAAAACTGTCCTTGGGAGTTAATTGCTTTCAATTGCTGTAATTGCTTTTTGTATTTTTTTGCAGTTGTTAGCATTTAGTCAGCCCTGTTCTCCATAATAATTTAAAAAGAGGGAACAGGTAAACGGGCTATCATACTTTCAAAAAAGCATCAGTCAATAGATAATCTGAATGCCAAAAGCTTTTACAGGGCAGAACAAAATGACAAAACAGCTTATTTACTGGCACATCATTTTGTTGTTGTTTGCCCACATTTTGCAGTGTCTAGCTCTGAGTTTGCTTTTGCTGCCATAGTCGATGAATGAAATATGACTTTTCTCTTGACAATAGAAAGAAGCCGTTCTTTCCAAACAAACGTTTAGAACATTTTTAACTCCCTTTTAACCATCCTGAAATGTTTCCCCTTAATATGGCAATCTAGGCTTAGTGGGTTATGCTAACTTTGTGTTCTCCACCTCTCTCTCTATGCAGCTGGTACAAATATGGAATCTTTCCACAGGCTCACACGTAAACAAACAGGCTTTCATTAATCATTATGCAAGGTGCAAGGTGAGAGGGTCATCTGGCCGTTCGCCCTGCATGGAGTTCCCATGGAAGTGGCTTTTCCGGGCAGCAGGGGTTTTGTGTGACACAGGTGAAGATTCCACAGCAATCTTCAGGCTGGAATAATGCTAATGCGCACTAGTCACAATAGCGCGTGCTTGCTGTTCTCGAACTGTCTATTGTCAGCTAACTATTTACATTTGATTTATTCAAATGTCTTCCTCCTCTTTTCTCCCAATGGCTCCGCTTAAAATTGAAGGAAGATTGTTATGAAAATGAAAAGGCTGCACACAGATTTACGTCGGACTTCTTGGCAAACCCACTGATTCTGTTGATTCTGTTCAAAATGAACTGGTTTCGTAGGTTTTGCTGTGACGGCCTTGAGAAGGACTTTTCTTTTTTTTTGTGTGTTGGTCTCCATTTTATGAGGAAACAGAACTTAAAAAAACCAACCGGAACAAATTAAATAAGAAATATCTGCAAGACTAGATGAAAATTTCCATTCTGGCCCAACTCTGCAGCTGCTGATTTGAAACTTTTTCCTGAGGCACTAATCACTAAAGCCAGCTGTTGTAGGTGTACTGGAAAAAAACCCTTGGGCATCGATGACACATACTTAAAAAAAAATAAAAAAAATACTGCCACCAGCCCACTATTATAATTGCTGCCGTAGGTGGCAACCTCTTACTCGGTGCTTGTCTTTCTTTGACAGCGCTAATGTTTGTGACGTGATTGTGTCTGCCTCCGAGCTAACAAATGAAACGGGGCAGGGGTCAAATTTTAAACAAAAGGGAAATACAGAAAAAGCTACAGAGAACAAACGGGCAGTGCATAATCACCCTTCACTCCCACACCATCTCCATATGCAGAGGGAAGCCGCATGATATACATGATCTCCTGCTGGTTAATGAAGACCCTTGCTGGGATAGATGCAGGCCTGGTAAGGGTAATGAATGAGATGAAGTAAAAATGAACCTTCAGTGGCATTGTTCCAGGTTTAAACTTAGCAAAGCTAACAATATTGTTCAGTGCACATATTGTGCATGGGTGCAATGATAGGAACTGATTTTGGGGAGGGGGGGCGTCTTCCCAGTTTGAAGGTTTTTAAACCCACCTGAGAATGAAGCTGATGAAAAACTTACCAAAAAAAAGACACAAGCTGTGCAGATGAGAGTAAAGGCATTCTCCGTTACGCACATTATTTTAGCAAAGTGTTTGGTTCCTGCTGTGAACACAAATTGCAGACCAGCATATTTAGAAGGATGTGTTTGACCTGTGCTCTAAATACAGTGGATTTAGCTGTTCAGCTGTTCCTGTTATATCAATAAGTGCCTGAGATAATATCACAAAATGTTACACAAAGAAGGTTATGATGTGATTTTTTTTTTCTGTCAGTGACACTGCAGCACACAAATTACAGTGGATTTTCTTTTTTTTAACATTTTAAATCCATATTAAGGGTACACTTTCCTGAACGTTTATCTTTTAATATTTGTAAGAGCCAACACTTGCGGACAGTTATCATTGTATTTGTACTCTGTTTGATATGCCTTCAAACATACTGCACCACGATGTGTTTTAAAGTATCGCAAAAGAAATGGAAGTTATTAGATGCTGATGTGCAATTGTTTTGTTGTTGTTGTTGGGGGTTTTTTTCAGAAAACTTTTACATGATCTATTAAGAAATGTATGCAGCCGATTCTTCCTGTACATATCAAATTTAGAATAAAACAGAAGGCTGTTCCATCCTGTTTACAACCTCGCCTTGCCTCTGTCTCGCTCCCCCCTCCCTAGCTTTTCTTCCCAGCCCGACGCTGAACCCTGATCAGACTTGTCGTCAATTAACCATGAGGGACTCTGCAGTCAGATGTCAAACCTGTCAGGGCTGCTTGCTGATGTCTTTTTCAGAAAGACAAACTGAGAGAGTTTGATGGATAAAGAGGAGATAACATGATGAAATCATTCATTCCTGTGGGGGGAAATGGCGTAGCAGTTGATGTACAAACGTAACTGAAACAAACATTTGGCTAGTGGGTAACGGCGCTGTCTCCCCCCGTGTAACCGACCTGGTGAATACAATGAGATAATCTCCCAAAACACCTCTGCGTTTCCTGTTATTAAGTCCAACTTTATTCCCACTGTGACTCACAGGGGACCTGTTGAGCAGCTCCCTGCTACTGTTTTTGTTCTTCAGGCCAAAGGTGACATCCTAACTAAATACAATTAATGCTGCTTAAGACAACAGCCTGCATGTGTTGAGAGAAACTAAGATATAGGTACACAGGAAAAAGAGCTGGAAGCAGTTTAATCCCTCTACCTCATCCTGCGCTTTTATCATTCACAGCAGTCGTTCTTTTTACTGGGTTAATAGCATGACATTAAGAAGGAATTACACATGTCATGTGCAACAATGCCACGATCACAGTGAGACAACAGAAGGGATTTTGTGTGCTTATTTCTTCTTTGAAATTTTGAGTCGCAGGCTGTCGATGATAACCTTCAGACCACATCCTTTAAGGTTCACTGAGGAAGCTCGCATGAATACTCACGCTTGCATTTATGAGGGCATTTGGCACTGACAAGTGTGGATTTACAAGAACACAGGATGCCGTTTCAGCTGTCTCATTCCACATTGGTATTCAAATACAGCTGAAATATGGAACATGCACAGCACTCCCAGGGTTTACTACAGTGCACTGAGGCCCAGTCAGAACTAACAGGTGCTTTCAGGCTTCAGCTCATACCTTGTAGACTGGATACTTAGGCTTATATACTGTTGTTGTATATTGTGGTTTCCTTTATCCAAGGATGGAATTTGGTTCAAAACCGTAAAAAAGAAAAAGAGAAGGCCATTGTGTACATCCCATTGGGAATAGGGAAGAAGGTCATATTGGAAATCGTATGTAATTTATGTTGGAAAATTCCAAAGTTACAACAGTCGAAACAGTAGACTAAAAGTAGACTAGCTTGATAAAATAGAATGACACAAAAAATATCTCAGTAAAATAAAATGTCTCAAAGAAAATGGTTCAATAGAATAAAATGAAAAAATAAAGTTGCTTGAGTAAAAAACTTACATAAACATAAAAAGTTGAACAATAAAAATGTCTCTAGAAAGTAAAATAGCTCAGAAAAATAAAAATGGTACTAACCAAACCAGGGATTTATTCTAAAGTGTTTAAGTTCAGTTTCTGTTAGTCATTCATATTTAACCCGCTTGTGCTTATCCGGGTGATCGGGGGGCTGGAGCCTGTCCCAGCTACCATAGGGCAGGAGTCAAACCTGGCTGCGTGCTGCCCAATAATGTTCTTTCAGAGTACGTATTAGTTGCTGACTTGTTTGAAGCCTTTAGATCTCCATGCATTTAGTTTAACTCAGTGACTTGCAACTATGGCACAATATTTCTTCCCATACAGCTGCAATCCTCAGAATGAGGCAACACATTGTAACATAAAGATTTATTTCCTTTTTCCTACAGCATGCTATCAGTGACCAAATGTAGTTTTTCTTGGGCATAATAATAATAATAATCAGTGAAACAATCAGTCCTTAATATGTTTTGGCGCAGTGTCGAGAATGTCCATGGACGAGTTCCAGTAATTAAGGAGTTATTTCTCTTGGCTGTGCAAAACATAACTACACTTTCATACTGTTTGCCATTAATAATTCCAGTACTTGCGGTTCTACCACCTTGCTGAAAGGCTCTCCAAAAATCCTTTTTGGGAAGAAAAGCTCTGATCTCTTCCCAACAACCCCCCCTCCCCCCCTTAAAGGTGATCGTCTTCGTGTAACCTTCATCTGCTTCAGTTCTCAGCCAAAAGCTGCATAATGACTTCCAAAAACATCTCTGAAATATGGAAATGGCATTTCTCCACTGCAAGAATTAACCTCAATTAAATCATATCTCTATTAACCGTAAACATCAGGCTAATGTGTTTCACATAAAAGCTTTCATCACTGCATCCTACTCATAACACTTTGCCAGGTTTAAAAATGCCATTGGAAAATTTTAAATAGCCCAAATGAGTGCTGGCACTACTTTGCATTTACAAATATTTAACACAAAAATGGCTATAAGCAGACATATCTTTAAGAAACCTGCTTGTATGGAGGCTACAGTTGGCTGATAGTCTGTAAACGACTAAAAATTTGCGTTCAGAGAATCTCATAGAAATTGGAAAACTAAATTTAGTTCTTAATGCATGATGAAGGGAGGGACTATATGGGAAAATGTATTTCCTGTACATATATGGACATTTGCCAAGCAAGTTTTCACATTGCTAATAAAGCCTCTGAATGCCGTCTCAATCTGTATGTACTTCACAGCAATCCAGAGCTTTCAATCCAGTATCTGTGGAGACATCTGTACACTGATGCATGTGCTTCACATCAGCCAGCAATAGTTGGCTTTCCAGAGTTGAACGAGGCAACAACTAATAGCAACAGAGTAAGCTAATCCAGCTGAGACCATGCCTGAGTCTACAGTGTTCACACACCGGAAGCATCCAAAAAAAGAGGAAGGAAACTCTGATCTCACTTCCCAATAGAGACAAAAACTCTGCACTACAGGTTTAAAGTTTAAGAAAAAAAAAAGTTGCTGGTTAATTATTCTAGTTGCTTATTCTGTTTTTAATTGAAGTAATAATTGGTTTTCAAAATGTAATCACAAGTCTGTTTATAAAAAGGGATTCTTTCATTTTTACCTTTTCCCCCCTCACTCACTAATGTGTCTGCTTATCAATCATGCAATTAATTTGTTTTCTGCTGTTTATGTTTTCCATTTTCTGATTGTCTTAAGTTAATTAGATTAAGTTTATGTATTGGTGTGGTCAGGGCAATCAGAAACCGATTGTTTTGCTACATGTTTTTTTCTTGAGTTTTTTCATGAATTATATAAATGCAAATGTAATTAATCTGTTCATAATTGTTTTATTTTTCTTTTTTACTTCTGGGAATAATAATAAATTAATTGTTTAAATTGATGTAATATTGAAAAGACTTTGGGTTCTACAGTTTGTGCGTGCGGCGCCTTTTGGGAGCACATAAACTTCACCTTATGTTATTTCCCATTTTCCTTCAGCAGCATTACAACATTTTAATGCACTCTGCATCAACCCCGGAGCATTGTCACGGATCATTTCAACCACTACCCTCTCTGTCAACACTGAGCCAAAACAAGAAGCTGCTAAACCTTTTGTTTTACAGCCATCCGTGCACCGTGATGCCATTAACAAAGCCTATCATTTTGTTTAATGTCATACTCACCTTGTGTAGGGGGCAGCCAAGCCATTTAGCTCCTGGGAGGTCGTCTAAAGGCCTATTCAGAGGTGACACCTGTTTTTGCTCTCTTTTCCCCCCTCCTTCCGCCATAATGTTTAGGAAGGATCGCTCGTATATGATGCCATCCTTCTGGAATTTGGGCAGGAAGCTAGAGAAGTCGCAAAAGGAGGGCAAGACATGAGAGCGTAAATCAAGATGGGGGACAGAGGAAACTGAGGAAGTTCTCCAGATTTAACATCCTCTACATTTGTCAGACATCTGGAAGCAGGGTGTGAAGTTTTGACCCTCATAAAACTGAACAGACTCAATAACTCCAATAATTATAGATAGTTGACATGTAACAAATATTATAAATGTGTAACAAATATTAGTGTTTACTACTGTAAATCTGCAGATTTTGTTCATTTGAGGAAAACAAAGGCTTTAAAAAATTTGTATTTGTCATTGTCCTGAGATGAGATGTTGCTGTATGCAAAAAAATGCGTATTTATCACATAAAGTGCAAGTCTCTCCCAAAAGGTTGACTCTGCTCATCTGGACGTAGCGTTTTCAGTGGGAGAAACGTTTCGTGACTCATCCAAGTGACTTCTTCAGTCTCAGCTGACTGCAGGTTTCCCCAATCTTATAAACAGTACATTTGCATAATGACTGAACCTAGCACCACTGGGCTAGTTTCAACAAAGGGCTGTGAGGTCAGTTCCTTGATCATTAATATGCAAATACTCATGACCATTGATCAACAACCATTAATCAAAGACCACTGATCAATGGCCATGAGTACCATTCACAGAGAGTTGGGGAATGGCTGCAATTTGTAAGATGGCGAAAGATGTACTCTTAGGCCCCCTCCTTGATTCAGAGATGGTCTTTCCCGTTTCATGTAAATGGCCTCCTTGACTCCGCGCTCAAACCAGCATTCCTCCCTGTCCAGGATGTGTACATCCTCATCATTGAAAGAGTGTCCACTGGCCTGTAGGTGTAAGTAGACTGCAGAGTCCTGACCTGACAGAAGAGCTACCTCGTCAGGTCAGAACAATAGTTGTTGATCAGCCCATTGTTCCTTCAGTGGTGCTGGTTTCAGTCATTATGCAAATGTACTGTTTATAAGGTTGGGAAAACCTGCAGTCAGCTGAGACTGAAGAAGTCACTTGGATGAGTCACGAAACGTTTCTCCCATCAAACGCTACGTCCAGATGAACAGAGTCAACCTTGTGGGATTTACTTACCTGGATGATTGAGCATTCATCAAGACAAAGTGCAAGTCAGTTTTAATTGTTATTAGTTGTTATTCCATTGGTACCTTCCATAATTTTCCCTCATCCTTTTATACGTGGTGTCAAAATTGCATTTTAAAAAGATCCTTCCATCCATTTTCTTCGATTTATCCACATTAGCGGCGCGGGGGTCACGAAGTCTGTCCCAGCTGTCAAAAGGGGAAAGGCGGGATAAACCCTGGACAAGTTTCAAGTCTATTGCAAGGCTAACACAGAAAAACTAAGAACCATTCACACCTGTGACTAATCTAGAATTGCCAATTAGCCTAACCCTAGTATATCAGTGGACTATGGGAGGAAACTAGAGTACCTGAAGAGAACCCACGATTTTCACACTGTGAGGCGACAGTTTGAACCACTGTGTCACTGTTCTGCCCAGAAGAAGTGCAAGTCTATCTCTTAGTTCTTCTTATTCTGCTTGTACCTGTCCCTCATGCTTTTATAAATGCATTTTTATAAAATGCTCTTGTCGTTTAGTTAGTTTCAGCTGTTTTTTAACTCAAACATCAAGGTTCTCATGAAACCTGTTTGTTGAGAAAAGAAAACCTTTATTTATTTTTGGGAACTTCACTGGTGGAGATTTGAGAATTTGAAGAGAAGCCAAACAAATATCACAGAAAGCTGTTTGGATTTTCAAGCCCAAAATAATAAATACAAGTTAGTACTAACACAGAGAAAATGTAACAGGCCCACAGGAAACATTGCAATGCTAATTAAGTCTGTAAATCAGCAAACACAGACATGGACCTCCATCAAGCATCACCAGCACAGATTGGGAAGAACTAGGAGCCTCAAATCCTACGAGCATGGACTCCGACAGGATTCTGTCCAACTTCCCGCTGTCAAATGCTCCATGAAATGGCTCTAACACACCCAGCTCTCTTCTGCTTTGCCCTGCTTAGCCATGAAACCCCCTTCCCGGATTTCATGCCTCTGTAGCTGGACATTGAGCTGTCTGATGCTGGCGGGTTCCCAAGTTTGCCTCCGAGAGGATGAGCGGCTCTTATCCCTGCAGTATTCTGCAGAAACTCTGATCTGATAGGCATAGCGTGTATGTGAGTCACATAAATGTTACGCTCTCAGTTCTAGCAAGGCCACCGACTACTAATAAGACTGCCAAGTGTCACATAACAACTATTAACTGTATATATATAAGGAATCATAAATGGTCTCCAATGAAAAAAACTTTAAATCAAAAAATACTTAATCTTATGTTTTGTCTACAATTTTTGTTTGCAGAGCTGTTTGAGTCATTTTTTGAGAAAAAGCTGGTAAACTCCACTTTTTTCCCTTCACCTGGTAAATATCAGCCCATTTTTGTTTCCAGAGCATGAAATACTCATTTGGCATCACTGCTGTCGCTAACCATGTGTTGCATATGGACCCCTTCGGCGTCACGTTTTATTTGCGCCTGGGTTCAATTTTCAACATGCAAGATTAATAGGGCCTTAGGTTAACCAAAACCCACAAACTCTGACCAAACAAAGTTTTTTTTTCTGCACCTAAACCAAAGCAGAGTATGAAAACAAGGTGCAAAACACAAAGTCCCCGGCGTGCTTGGGGTCTGTGGTCATGTTCTTTGTTCCTCTTTAAAAGAGGCCCATATCCTGCCATTTAATAACACCACAGCTGGGACTTCAAGACACAAAAGAAAAGAAAACTTTTGCAGTTGTCTTTTACTTTTAATCGATAATAATACACAATTGCTTTTTATTGGGTACATGGTTTATGTGTGTGTGTGTGGAGGATGCAGCCTGCACCTGTTCACAATCAGTTAAGAATCACCGCCTGCTGAATCTTTAAAATGTGAAAGATGTTATCTGCTTTATTTTAATTTCAGTCCACAGGTGGATGAGGTGAGTATTTACTATTTAAAAGAAAGTCCGTCGTGTTTGTTTCCTTGAACCAAATTTAACAGTGTGATTTGTGATTACATCGAGCATAGGAAGCCTGCTTTCCATTTTCTTGCACTAACATTAACGAAGCTCATGTGGCCTGTGTGAACAATTCGAAGGCTTGCTCAATGATTCCTGAATGCAGATGGATAGATAATGATGTTGTTGGTTCAGGCCTCATGAAATGGATTACTTTGTGTTTTTGTAATTACGACACACGATTGATGATCGCCTGGATTTGATTTTATCTTGTTACTCACTGAGGACAACACAGTTGAGTTGTCATTTTTCTTCCTGGCGTTTGTGCAAAGAAACTTATGAGACCTCAAAGTTTCTGGCAGAGATTTCCTTCACCAGCTCACCTGTTACTTATTTGTCCTTTTGTGGGAAAATGTACTTTCACTTTGGTTTTGTCATTATTTTGCTCTCTGATTCCACCTCCAACTGATATTGGACGTTAACTACGGTTCTATGCTTGACTGACAGCTCGATTTTCACTTCTCTGCCCGTCTCCTATCTGCTGCGCCTTTGCCCTTGAATTTTTGACACGGTGCTGCTCCATTGCCTTAAACTCTCCTGCTGTTTCCTGTCCTAATTTTCAGTTTGCTGTAAGGAGGAACAAAAATATTGCAAATGAAGGAAATGACCTCAGGGTTGGAGCCACAGTTTTATTAGAGAGAGGCAAGAGTACGATGAACCGTGGAACCAGATGTTGTGTGATCACAGGGTTGAGGAGATGAGTGGAGGGGAAGTACCGCCACCTGTGGAGGGAGGTGCTGCTGTTGGTGACCATCTGGTGAAAGCGCCGAAAGACCAAAATCAACGAGTTGCTCTTCAAAATTCTCTCACTTCAGACGGCTACTGTCAGAGAAAAATTAATTCATATTGCTTTTGAGTTTATCAGTTAGAAAAGGGATGGAAACTGAAAACCAGTTCCAACCAGAAGTGATACTAAACTGTCCACTGTTGGAATGATGTCATCGTTGTCATGCTTCTAGTGGCCTAATACAAACCTTTCTATTCACTCTGTATTGACAGCATGTTCATGTTTCCCTCAGGAATCAATAAGTAAATCGATTAAAGAATCAAATCTGTAGGAAGAATTAATAAAAGCATTTGGTTACCAATACAATCTTACACGTCTACCCCTAATGAAGACATTATTATGTTGTTAAATGTGCTTAATATTCTTGCGGTTCCCATTCATAGTTAAAAACAAACAACAACAACTCTTTTTCGCTCCATCCCCTTTTTTGTACATATGTTGAAAAACAAAGCCTCCAGTAAATAGTGGTATGTGTTGACAGTATGTGGGAGTTTAATTTTAGAGAGCATAGAAATGTTTCTAAAAAGGTACCTGCGTGTTCACTGGTTCATGTTCAGTGCTTTCGCTTTGCACACATCTTATTATTTCCTCTCTTCCTCCCACCTGCTGATTTGAGTTGCTGATAAAAGACGACTGCCTGATGATTCATCATTTTTCCCCCACCCCTCCAACCTGCTTCTGTTCATCCCAGCCTTTTATTTCCAGGGAAGGAGCGACAAGACGGGGAATGTCTTTATCCTTTTTTTTAGGTTTAATGTCAGAAGCCGCAGTGTGGCACTCACTGTCAGCAAGCCTCCTCTTACAGGTTCATATTCCTCCTCCTTTGCTGCAATAGACTTGTGTGTCAACTCCAAGCAGAGTGTGATTAATTCTGAGACACCGGACAAGGTGTCGTCCTCTCTCTTTGTCCCATCGCTCATCTGATACTAGTAGATGTTAATCACTTCTCGCTTCTCGCCGTGACCCTGCAGATGGTCCACTCTGGTTAAAGAGCCACACAAACCCCATCAGAACACGGGCAACTGGTTCTGCTTCCTTTGTCTTATTGATAATGGGACGTGTAGATGTGGCGGGTTGATGAGAAGTGAGTTCTGTGATGGTGCCAGTAAGGATGAAGATTAATGGCTCCACCAGGCCTCTGTCTCGTGTTTAATAATGCTTATTTATCACTGTCACCACACACCGATGGCGTGCACCGGGCAAACCATACACAACAATAAGCTAAACGCGCGCATTATTCCAAACTTGCATGCCTCTCAAAAGATTGAGAGGTTATTTTTTTCCACTTCATATTCACCACCAACACTTCAGGCAGGAGTGTTGGAGGAACCCGGCATGCCGAGTCACCGACTGCATGTCTCTCCTCTAGCCGCATTGATCCGGGTTTGTGTAGATTTGCATACAATTGCGCAAAACACGGCAATCACAGGGGCTTGTGGAGCATGTGTAAACATCTTTTATGTGATTTGAAAATGCTGCACAACAACATGCCTCACAGACGAGATGAAAGGAGGTGAGAAATGAAGAGAAAGAAGTGAAAGAGGAAAAATAAGGGACCTCTGGCCTTCTACTGCTGCGCGAATGAAAGCCATTTTGTCTTCTGTATTTCTGCTCAGCTCCTTTCTCTCTCTTCCTCTGTGTGTGTGTGTGTGTGTTGCCCTCTTTTTCTCTGTGCTTCCACTTTTCGTCCACAGGCATTTCTCTCCCTAATGGAAAATAAAGACTAGAGAGTGACCAAGATGGGGGCTCCAAATGAAAAACACGGGGTCGCTAGCCCGAGGCCAAGGCATGTCCATCTAGGCCCCGAAACCTGAAAAGCCCATCTCTCTTCTTTGCTGCACATGCTTTCAGAATATAGATATCATAACAATGTATGCATATGAAACTGAAATATTTTGGGGGCTTTTCTTGGCTTTTGGTGTGAGTCTTTTTTATTTTTTTATTTTATATGTAAGGTAAGTTCTAACCCACTTTAATATCTGATGGAGGCTTTGCAGATCATCTCTCGAGTACTCTTGTGGGACCATCTCTTGCCATTTTATCTCATGAAATAGGAGCTTGTTTTTCCTTTCAGTGTGCCACTGTTGTTTTTGCCACTGTGGAAAGAGAGGAGCTGATAAGATTACCGTGGATCCACTGAGTTTTCAATCAATAGAATTGCACATTGTTGTAAAAATGTTGTGCTGCAGACTTGGCAGCATGCTGCTCCGAGTATCCACAGCAAATCTGCAGACTTATAATAGCTGAGATACAATGTGTATGACCTGTCGTGTGTTTCATAAGTAAATTGCAGAAAGCCATGTTGTTCTTTTTGTGGTCCAGGAGGACAACCTCCCCCACCCCCAAATTCGAGCTCTATATAACGTGTTTTCAGATAAGATGCCTCTGATTAAAGCAGCGTTATCTGCAGAGATTGCTACCCAATTGAATTACATTCAGTCTCTTCATCCATACTCCATTTTATTCTGTACATCTTTCTCCATCCGGCCTCTAGTGTTTTCATAGACTGCCCTTCAAACATGACTGGTTCTCCCAACACACCGTCATTGTCCAGATTTGGCCACAAGTCATGGCATGTAATGGCTGAGAGGGTTAGTCTGCGCTTAGCCCACACATCCAGCTTATCTCAGACTGCAGAGACCGAATGAAACAAAAGTCTAAATAAAGCTTTTGGCGCTATCAAGACTGTGGCTAACGATTGTCCCCTACGAATAAACGCTTTCCCAGATAGCTTTTTCAATCACTGTGTTTAAGCCACAACAGGGCTGTACTCTTGTAACTCCACTGATGGAATTTTGCCTCAACAATAGACTCCAGTTTGTACCCTCAAGCAAAACTGTTGGACTAAAGGCTTTTTCCTCACTGGGATAAACAGGGGCTGGACTTGAAATGCAAGAGTCTGGATAAATCTGCCTTTGTGCTGTCAGCTCAGAGTAAGAAATCTTAGTTATTTGGCAGCGATATGATCCAAAGCTCACAACAGTATCTCTGCATATGTATCCAGCTGCCAGCAGGTGATCCATGTATGACTGTTTTTTTTTTCTGTCCCTGTCCACTGATTTTATTTTGTTTTGTTTTTGTGCTATTATCATGCGTTTTGTCACATTCTAGCTAAAAAGCAAGGAGATCCTCTGCTCTCTGAAGGAAGATCTTCAACACTGGCCAACTCAACTGAACCCAATCAATGAGGCTGAAAGCTTTGAAAAAGAGAAGGTGCTCCAAAGTCATGCATATTGTATTTTCTATTATAATATCATCATATAATGGAATCCTGTACAAAAAAAAAAAAAAAAATACAGTTATGGTCAAAAGTCTGCACACGCTCATTTTGAGTAATTTTAAGCTTTTAATTATTTCTTTGAAATGTTATTTTTCAAGGGTGGAATGAATGGACACCAAACATCCTGTAATGACTAAATTATTTTGGATTTTCTCTAATCTACACAGACTACAAACATGCTTGCTTATACACATACACGCTTCCATCAGTCTTTGTGTGCTGAAGGTCCTATAGTGTCTTTTAACTTCAAAAGGCCAAGGCCAATTAACTTCCAATTAGAGATCATGATTGATTTGTTTAGCAATGGTACAGTCCAAGGGACTGTCCAAATCTAAGAAGGAGAATTGCAGATTTATATAAGTTGGGAAGGTCTCTTGAAGCCATTCCTAGACAACAGAAGATTCCAAAATCATCAGTAAGTTATTCAGATATGTCACCATTATGCCAAGGTCTGGAAGACTCAGACTGTCATTCTTAAAGCAAAATAAGTTGGCTAGGATGTTCAAGAACAGCCCAGGAAGCACTAAGGCTCAAGCCTGCTATGAACAGGAAAATGCTAGAATGTCACCGTCACTGTCTACAGTGAAGCGAGTTTTACATCCCCATGGACTGAGAGGGTGGTGACCAAGACCACCCTCTCAGTCCATGGTGATTTTCCATGGTGATTTCCTCTCCATGGAAATCATGGACTGAGAGGTGATTTCCTCTCATGGTGATTTTGTCCCCTACGCCAAAGTCGATACCTTTAAGCTTGACTGGTTTGGTCAATCGAGATGGAGCTAACTGGCCACAATGACATGGTGCTGTTGAAGGTGTCGATGAACTTTACCAATTCTCCCCAAAAATGTACTCAAATATTCAGCCTGAATTACACTAGAAGCTTGCTGATAGCTACCTAAAGTGTCTGGTTTATTTGCAACTTGCTAACCAACATTAATAAACATACACAAAGTATGCAACTCAAAATAACCAGTGAAAAATCTGTATATAAATCTTTAGAAAATAAAACATGCACAAGAGCACCTGCATGTTAGACAAGACATTTAAAGAAAAGGGATGTATAAGACTAAGAGGCGCTTAGAAACAAAAGGGTAACATGTCAGCTGTGAAACAAAGGTAAGACTAAAGAACAGATGCAGATGAATTAAACAGCTCCTGGTGGGGAAGCTCATGCTGCTAACATTTGCGAGTGCACTGCTCCATATGGATATTAGCCTGGTCAACGAGGAGCAGCAAAAATAGCATGTATAGCGTGGTATTTGTGTCTGTAATCAAACTGTGGTAAAATCCCAGTCTGTACTACTCCGAGATGAGTTTAACTCCATGTGGAGTCACACTCACAACTCCTGCAGGGCCCCTTAATTAAGGGGTAGATTATAAATACAGCAGAAGGATTTCAGAAGCCTTGGTCCTTTTCCAGCTGAAACAGGACCTTCTGATTATTTCATTTTATATCAAAATAAGCACACAGAAGTCATTTTTTGTAAGTGTGCTTTTATTCCCTCCATTTTTGGACACAAGTAGGTACTACACCTTCAAGGAATGTGGTTAGTAAGCTGACATCACTGTTGACTCTGTGTTGGAGCATTTTATGACCCACTCCCACTTAAGGTTAGTTGGTTTGGAACAGCACTTTCCACACGAACAAGCATACAGAGAGAAAGTGTGTGGGGAGGGTGCAGGGGCCAGACTGGAACTGGGCCTTCTGTTTGATTCCAAAAACATGTGGGAGGGGACGCATGTTACATCTTGTGTAATTGTACACGATTACGCTCTTTTAAAGACCCCAATCAGGGGTGCTAAAATGCCACTTATAGATTAAATAGATTGTCTTTCTTTATTTGACTGCATGTTCATGGAGAAATGTAACATTTGTGTGATCATTCTCTCGTCAACCTGTTGTGTGCGCCGTCAGCAAAAACAATTAGGCTTTCTGTGGTCAGGCATGATAGTAAAACAGCTAATTACATTGTCTCTGCCACTGCCAGCTTTCAGCTCGGCCAATTGTTGGACAATAAAATTATCCATCCAGTTTACTAAAGCTGTGCTGTGGAAATTATTTTGCGGGAGTTGTGTTGTCTGTACTGCGAGAGATGGGAGCACAAGTCATCTGTACGGCTTCATGTTGGAAAGCTTTTTTTTAATGTAAATATCGACATTTTCTCCAGTGAAATTGTCTTTCTTTCTTCCTTTGAATTCCATTTCCCTTCTACAGTCTCTCTCACTGTCTCTCATGCTGAATTTATGAGATACATTTGCCAAGAAGGGAATTCCACACAGTAGATTGTGGGAAGTAGACTTCAAATGTCTTTTAAGTGCAGACTGTGCTGTGGTAGTCGCTTTTAAGCTTTCTATTCTCTCATGTCTCGCCTAATAAACAAAGCTGCCAAGCACCCAGCGTCTTGCAAAGTCTCCTGTGTTTTCTTTTTATGCAACAAGCATATATTTGGATATTTTTTCCTCTGTCTTTCCTAGACTTTAGCTCTGAATCTAATAGAGCAGACTGTGCAAAAACACTTCGCTAAAATCTTGATAGAAAATAGATCCACTGATTGAATGATGATGATGGTAAAGAGTTGCCTGTTAAAAATATCTATCAGAACCTAAAGAGCAACTTTCTGCTTCTTTGGCCTTTATCTGAGCTTTTAAACCTTCGGGGGAAATCATCATTTGTTATGTATGTACATTAAGTCAAGGCCAAAGTGCATTGCTAGTGCTTTGCATCCGTAAAATATTAACATGCACAGGAGAAAAGTAATGCGCTCATGCTGTCACTGCAACAATGAACAGCTTTATAGGATATCCCAAATTTTCCTCATCATGCAGATAGTGATACAATGTAGCACACTCATGAGTGGAACAAACCACAGTTTGGATAAACCATTGGCTTGTTTAAAACCCTTTTGATCATCTGACTAATCATGATTTTCCCCCATAAGAACTTCTCCTGACCTCGGTGAGTAAAATAATACTTTAAAAACCCAAGTTACTCAACTGAACCAGAGTTACATGTCAAATACTCGGACAACTGTTGAAATGTAGAAAATGAATTTGACATAGTTTTAAATAAACATCTCGCCACAGGGCATCTGAAAATCCTCTTCATTGACCAGGATTTTCCATAGTGCTAAAAACAGCAAATGCAGACTTCAACCAATTTGATGGGCTGTTTGCTCAGAACTCCACTGTCCACGGCTTCCTTTGACCTTTTAGTAATGACATAGAGCTTGTATCCCGCTGTGAATATCTCCCTCTCAAAGAGGGAATGTTTTGCAGTGCTTTGACACTTAACCTTTGCTCACATCTGCTCCGGCCCATCGGCTGCCAAATCAGCTGATATCATTGATTTTTGTGTCACGTGGAAACTCTGTGTGTTAGCTTCTGGTTATTTAGACATCCCTCTGAAAAGATATCATTTTGCACTTTGTCCCGACATGTAAAGTGACTCCTGAACTTTGTGGCTTTGTGTTCTTTTATGTTCTGCTTTGCACTAACTTTGCTGACTGTGCTCTTTTGAATATCTAAGGGTAAAGTGAAGAGGAAGCAAGTTGTGTAGGCTGATAAAGCATGCTGCAAAGAAAAAAAAAGAACTCTGTATGCCATAACTGGTCGATATGCAGCTGTTATCTGGTATTTCTGTGTGTGTGCATACATGCATGTATCTATGATTTGCAACTTTAACTTCTTTACTAAATTTTCACTGAACGAGAATGAAAGAGGAAGAAAATACAAGCATGGAAAGATGGCCAGTACCACCATTTAGGACAACCTTTTAATTTAGACTGATGATGTGTGCTGCAGTTTTCTAGCTTCTGGTTGTTTATATAAAAATCCACCATACAACTAAATATTCATGTCCATGCTTGTATAGAAGAGACGTTGGCTAGAAAGCTAATGTGGGTTTCAATTCAGAGTTGGTGGCTTGTTTTGCATCGTTATAGACCTGGATTTAACTCGGGGTAAGAGCTTTGCATTAGATAATTACTGCTGCGACTAATATTCCAGCTGGAAGCAGGTTATTTAACCTTAACTGACATAGTGAGTAGCTTCTCCTTTCTTGGATATGGAAGACATATCCCGTGCTGTGGAAAAGTTACCCTGTTATTCTGTTTCAGTAAGGTCAAACTAGTATCCTGGCTCAAAAACACAGAAAACAACTAAGAGATTACTACAACTCGAAGATGGAAGAAATATTATCTGAAAAAAAAAGTTGAATGATCATAACTGGAGATCACTAAAGTAAAATTGTAAAAGTAAGAGCAAGTCTACATGGATAATGTGAAGAGAACCCAGGGGATTGGGACTAAACAGCTGTGCAGCCCTAAGAAAACCACTTGTTGGTGAGGCTACTCAGAAAAAAACAAGCTTCTGTTTGCTGGGGATGATAAATATTTAACTTTGGGTTAAGGTAAGTTTGTGGGAAAAGGTCATGTACTCTAATGAGTCCAGATTTACCCTGCTGCAGAGTCACTGTGCATCAGCGGCAGATGAAGTGATGCACCCATCATGACTAGTGCCTAGCATACAAGCTTGTGGAGGCATCAGTTTGTCACATCTAAGTTCACAAAGGGTATGTACCCAGTAAATGAAGTCAGCTGACTATCCGAATATACTGAATCACCAGGCTTTTTTTCATCAGCAGATTTTTTTTTCCTTCCCTGATGGCATGGACATGCTCCAAGATGACAATGCCAAGATTCATCGGGCTCAAACTGCCAAAGGGTAGTTCAGAGCACGATGCATCATTTTCACACATGGATGGCCACCAAAGAGTCCAGACCTTAACTCCACTGAACTTAACTCTGCCATAATCAATGCGAGGTCTCGGTTTTAAAATGAACAGAAAATCAACTCTGGATAGAAATAAATTGTGTGACATTGTGTAAGTTTACTGAAACAATGTCAGGGCAAATGCATCATCAAAACTAAAGACGGGCAGTGTTATCTGCTAATCAGATTGGTGGTTTGAGCCATGGCTGCTCCATTCTGCATGCCAAATTGTCCTTGGGCAAGATACTGAACATCAGAGTGTGGCTATGTGTCAATGTTCAGTAAAAAGCACTTAGATGTAAAAAAAAATGAATACATGTGTGAATGGGTGAAGCAGACATGATGTATAAAACACTCTGAGTCCATTCAACATTTGTTATGTTGCTCAAAGATGTTCCCACGCAGGTTTTAAAGACTGAACTGATCATTACAAAAATTATAATTTCTGTGTGTCTATATAAGGAGTCAACAAGCAGACCGGTTTCAACTCAACAGATATTTTGGATTCAGAGCCGACAGTTTCTGCAGCTGATTGCTTTTAAGAAATAACACAAAAGAAGAGAAAAGATAAATGTATGGCCTGATGAACCTGCTTTGAACAGGCTGAAAGCTAAAAAATGAAACGTGCATTGCTTTTAAGGGCATAGAAGTGTTACCTATATCATAATGTAGGCACGTTTTTGTAAAAACTTGTGTTCGGTTGGGCTCATATCCTTAGAGCCAATTCCACTTTTTGTTATCGTGTTTTGAAGCGAGGCTGTTTGACATGCATTAGATAGTCCTGTCCATTTATACTCTATCAAAATAAAAGCCTGGGCCCATCTATCTTCAAACGCTGCAGTTAGGGATATAATATAGATAAATCTGTCTGCCTCGGTTTCTCTGAATTGAAGCAATTTTCTGATCTCGTCTTGCCGAAAGCCTCTAGCATACAAAAGTGTTTTTCTTCTCTTAAGAGAAAGTCTGCTACAGTTTCTTGTCACAAAGCTTTGTAAAGTACATGCAGGGAAAGATGAAAGAATCACACAAAGATTGCCTTCATGTTCTAATCCAAAAACATGTCTGACTACTTCTGATTCTTGTTCAGTTTGATTTTCTTAAAGCAAAATTTGCAAGAGCAGTAATTTTTTAAAAGCATTTTCAGAAGTTTGTTACTGTAATATCAATTAATCATTAATGAGAATGTCATTAACTAAACAAACTTGTGCTTGTTGTTTCTGATATAGAGTAGTAACCATGTAACCAGTTACCTCGGAGGCTTCTGACAGTAAAAGCTGAAAATCCTAAGTAACAGTTAAACTTCATGTCGGTAATAAAGAATGATTGATAGACTATCATGTTATAAAGAACAATCTATTATATTTTTCTATAAAATAATAATACTAAAACGATGTAAACAAACTTAAATGAGCCTTGTCACAACTATAGCACTAGCCTCGTCATGTTGCCCCTTTGAATCCATGTTGCGTGTTCCTCATCTTCCTGCCTGTTTGTCAAGCGTTTTCTTCTGTCTATGAAATGCTTCCGTGGGAGCCACTCAATCATTTCCTTCCCCTTTGATTGAAGAAGAGAGCACATTCATTTTGCACGGACTCTGGGGTGAGGAGGCGGGGCCTTCGGCGGGGCAGCTGCGAGCTCACACAGATATTACATCATGTTTATCTGTGCAGCAGTACAGACTCTTCCCTGACCATAAGTGCCAGTGTCCTGCAGGACAACTTTGATCTTGACCACCTACTGCCCTGCAGCCTCCCCAGGGTCACATCCAAGTGAAGGCCATAACTTCTCTTAGATTAAAGCTGCTAAACCTTCCACAGGGGCCACAGATGCTATCGGTTTCCCTTTGACCTTTGACCTGTCCCACTTAGGTTGAAATAATAATTAAAAAAAGGCCCTGCTACGGCAGAAATGCAGGAAAAAGCCATTGTGTAGCTTTGAAGCAAAGGGTGATATTAACGTATCAAGTAAGCGGGAGACCCATTTCTGTTTTTATCCTCCTTTTTATATCTCTGTCTGACCAATTCTTGCTGTCAAGGTGATGTTGCTGGGCAATAGCCAAAGGGAAATAGGATTCAGCATGGCAAGGTCAAGACTAAATGCCTCACACATCTCTCTCTCTCACACACTTGACACACACACACACCTCCAGCAGTGAACCTTGAGCTAGATGCTGCAAGTCCCCAGAAATCCCGCTTGACTTTTGATTTTTATCTGTTTCCAGACCGCCTGACTCTTTGCCCTGCCTTTACCCATCGCAGGCATTTCATTTTTTCCAGCTTCTTGTAATACAGCTGAGGGGTCAGCTTTATTTATTAAAGAGGCATGGGAGCCAGCTAAATGTGCTAAGGGGCCATCTCCAGAGGTGTGATGGGGTTAGTGTCCTTGAGCTAACCTTGAGTGGACACATTTTGTGAAGACAGTCACCCTTTGGTTATTACCCAGTTAGTTTTTAGACTTTTATTTCTGGAACTGTAAAAATCAAACATTTCAATTCAGTTGAATTCAATTTAATTAACTGTCACATCGAGGCACTTTATAATGTAAGGTATAGAAGCTACAATATTAGAAAGTAAACCCAAACAATCAAATGACCCCCATGAGCAAGCACTTGGCAACAGTGAGGAGGAGAAGCTCCCTTTTAACGGGAAGAAACCTACAGCCGAACCAGGCTCGGGGAGTGGCAACCATTTATTGTGACTGGTTGGTGGTGCGGGGAGGAAGACAGGGCAAAGGACACACTGTGAGGGAGCCAGAATTTCCAATCAATTACTAATGATTAAATACGATAGTGTTGCAGTGTAGCGTCTTTAAGAGATGATGGGGGTTGATTATTCAAGACCAATTCTGGATTTAACAAGTAATATATGGTCTGTCTTTTAGTCCGGGTCATCACTCTCAGTGCAGCATTCTGGTTTAAATGAAGGCTTTTTAATGAGCTTAAACATAATTTATTAGTTTGTTTGAAATGGAATTTAAAGAACCTGCTATCTCTTCATGGTGTTGAAATAGTGGGCGCTATGAGAGTAATTTGAAGTTCTGCTTGGTTTTGCTTGTGACCCTTTGAAATGAAGCCATGTGTAATTACATGTCTGAGTTGTGATCAGTTCACTAATTTAATTCTTTCAAGTGGTTGAAGAGTTTTAGTGAGTGAAGTTCTCCCATTTAAAAGTTTGGAGTCCAGTGAAAATGGTTGTAGCCAGGGCTGGACTGGGACAAAAAATCGGCCCGGGCATTTTGGCTAGAGACCGGCCCACCAGGATAGAGATTGAAAATGTGACGTCATTCAGGGTAAAACCGCAAAGGATTATGGGAACTTGAGGCAAGAGGTACTAGCGCACGCAGGCTTTCAATTGAACTCAGTTACACAGCGATAAAAAGAAACCCAAAAATGGCAAGAAGCTGTTGTATTATTAACTGCAATAGCCGGTCGCATGACAGCCACGGGAAGCCGACGGGTAAAGAGATCGTTTTTTTATCGGATTACGTCGTTGAAGAAATTTTTAAGCCATGTTTCAAGTAAGAGCTGACGGATGGTCTGGATATACCAAATATAACGTCCCAGAACACTCCTGCTCACATGTTAGTCTGCTCCAAGCATTCCCACAAAGGTCAGTGTTTTGTAGTAGTTAATACGTCACTTTTCTTAACATAATTGGTGATATAGGTTACAAGCAAGTCTGGCGCTGAACAGAAATTGTTGCTATGCTTCTTTGTTTAATGTGCATAAATAGTGAATTGTCCTGACACAATATTGCGTTTCGCTTCTGTTATTACCACGGTACATTGACAAAAACATATACTTTTATTCACAGGATAAAACAGTTGTTTTGTATCACTAATTGCCCAGTGTGATTACAGCATACAATATTATTGTCACTGCTACATTTCTGTAATGCGTACCAGAAATTATTTCCACTACTAATTAATTACCGTTGAGCTCAAAGGTTATATTAATAAACGGTTAACGATTGTGTATTTATGACGACGATTTGTGAGACTGGTAAACTTACCTTTGTTTGTACGATGGCCTTTCGTTCTACACGGTGCATTTCAAGGTCCTGGACCCATCCATCTTGGTAAACTGTACCTGGGCTTGTTGCAGTGACCTGAAGTTACTAAAAACTTCATGAGTGTATGCACTCACTCCAAGAACCGTATAATTATAAATCTGAGCGTGGTGAAAGTTGGGCAGCAGGCTAACGTCCTTTTGTCCACTCTGTGTGCTCGTAAGGGTCTGACCCTCTCACTCCTTTGATTTTTTTCCTCGTATCTTTTCTTTGCCTTTTCGTCGAGTCTGTCTTTGTACGGTCCGGCATTATTCTCCTTAGTTTTGTACATTCCTTTTTTGTGCGGCAAAGAAAAACCAGGAAGGTATTGGAACCGGAGAATGAAAGTTTTGCGGTGCTGCAAATGCTTGCATTTGATGCGGTACTTGGATTGTTTTGCCTCGAGTTCCCGGCATGCAATGCACGAAAGTCACGTGATCTGTCAGCTATAGGAAAAACCTTAAATTAAGACCAAGAACACTAGAGGTGAGACATGATCATTAATTAATATTAAAATTAATAAATGACAGATTTAGTGATATTTTCATAAACACCTCCTTTCCTTTTTTTGTTCTCCATTTTCTTTAGTTCGTCTATAAGATTGCTAAACAAGGGGGAGGGTGCATCCGGCCTCCTAGGCTGTAATTGGTCCAGCCCAGAGTCGATCATGACCAATTGGCCAATCCAACACCTTTCATTATATATATACCCTTCCAAAAAAAAAAAAAGTCCATCGGCCCATAAAAACAAAAAATCGCCAGCGGCCCACCGGGCAAATGCCCGGTATGCCCGATGGCCAGTCCAGCAGTGGTTGTAGCTTAAGAAATCATGTAAATCTGCAACAGAAGAAAATGAAGGAACATGTTGTTTAAGGGTTGAGTATTATGTTGCTGTACAATCAGATTATTCTTTTAGATAAAACAATTGGATTATTTAGCTTCAGTGCTCCCAATCAATATTAATTACTTGTCTACTTTAGCCTGATAGATGGCATGGTTGTATGACCACTTTATACAGTGGTTTTTATACGTACACACTATCTTCCATGCTTCTCAGTTTCCTTTTGATATCATAACAGCACATTTAAATGGAGTACACTTTAACAAATGATTTGAAACAGTTTTCCTTAATATTAGACAGGTCAATTTGCCAATGTTTTCCAGCCCTGCTAATTAAAAATAACAAAGTACCTGATTTAAATTTGGCACGGCTCTGCTTCAAAGTCATGTTCTTGTGCACCTCTGGACTGGTTCCAGCGGTTCTGAGCCAATATTTTTCGATCACTCACTGAAAATCCCTGTCTCACCGCTTAAATAAACAACTACTTTTAACTGGACAAAAGTGCAAACATCAACTGTTTCAAACTGAACCACAGATCATCATTTTGGGTTTGAGGATGATGAAAAGCTGAGTCACTGGCTACAACCCAAAGACCAAACAGTAGTTTTCAGTGGAAGGATCCACAGTATCTGTCCCTGAAGGCAGTGTGTCAGGTCAGGATTATGCTTTTTTTTTTTCTTTAATGACATTCACATGGTTTTACATTATGATTTTGGGGTTTAGTGTAACATCCTAAAGTGTCTGAAGAGGACCGTTTGGGACAAACAACCTCAGCTGTGCTGCTTGCCAGTGTGCATCTGCTCACAGTGCAGTGAAAAAGGAGCTTTTTTTGGGTTTTTGTTTGATACACTAAAACAGTCATCACTCATCTACAGCCCCACTTGCCAGATCTGGTATTATTCAACATTTTTTATAATACTGAATTAAATCCACAGCACTTTAAGCCCTACACTATCTGCCATATGCACACAATGATTTTTTGAAAAAAGGAAAAATGCAGGAAAATTTCAAACTAAAGGTGCAGTTCATACAAAATCAATGAAATGCATCCCAAAGCCTTTGCAGCAGTTTACAATAATTTTGTCAGGGGGTGGGTCTGTGATTGAGTTTTATTTTGTATTTTCATTTCTTATTATATTGGGAATGTGTTAAGTTCTTGGGTTACTATTATTAGTTAGGATTTAGTTGAGTTTCTTTCTAGTTCTTCTATAACTCCTGATTTAAAGTCTTTTCTTGTCTTCAGTGTCAGTATGTCATGTATTTCTTGTCCACGTGTGTCATGTTGTCTAGTCGGTGTCATAATGTCTACGTGTCTCCATGTTGAATGAATGAATTGAAATTTTATTTCAGTCAACAACAACAACAACAACAGATTATAATTTTACATAAAAGTACTCAAACAGCAACCGAAAAAGGAATAGGCTGAAGCCTAAGGCTTATAATTATCCTATCCCTTACCCCCATAGAAATAATCAAATCCTTAACCAAGAAAATAAATAGCATTGATAAATAAGTTACATAACAGTTTGAAAAGAAATCAATGATAAATCAATAAATTAAATCAACACAAAATTTTTTATCAAACCAAATTTCTATAACCTTGTATAATACAAATTTTTAAAATCTTCCTGAAAAATGACAAAGAAAAACACATCTTCAGTTCATCATTAAGTCCATTCCATAATTTCACTCCCAAAACTGACACACATCTATACTTAACATTGGTTCTCACTTTAGGTATTTCAAACTTATAAGACCCCCTCAAATCATATTTTCCATCTCTCAGTTGAAACATACTTAAAATACAAATTGGAACATTCTTTTTCATCACTCGATATATCATTTCTAAAATGTTAGAATATATAATGTCCATGAATTTTAACATAGATAATCCTACAAAAAACTGGTTGGTGGACTCCCTATATCCAACTTTATTCATTATTCTAATAACTCTTTTTTGCAATTTAAATATTGAATCCAAATATGTTTTGTATGTGTTCCCCCAAATTTCTGAACAATAGGTCATATAAGGCAAACAAAGGGAAGTATACAATAAATAAATGTTTTATTTTGAAAGTCTTGTGTTTCTATGTTCACTGTGCTTAGTTTTACTCTTCCCCTGTGGCGCTATTATGTTTATTTGTGTCAGCTGTGTCTCCCCAGGTGTTTCCATTTGCCTCATTACCCTTCTGTGTATTTAGTCTGTGTGTTTTCATTCAGTCTTGTCAGGTTGTCTGCTTTCTTTCCCTCCATGTCATGTCAATTTTCATGTACTTCATGATTATGCTCAGGTCATGTTTTTCCTTATCATAGTTTCTCGCACGTTCCTGTTCAGAATCATATTGGTGTCTGTTGTCATAGTTACCACAGTTTAGTTTCCCCCGTTGAGGCTGTAGTTTAGTTTTCGCCCCTGTTCGCCCTTTGCTTTATTTTGCACTCATGTATCAGCCATAATAAACGGCTCGCTTTTTGTTTAAGCTTAGTTTTTTCTCCTTTTGGGTCCTCCTTCTCACTCCCCACACAGTCTGCTTCAATTTTGGTGTGAGTTCCCTGTCTGTATGGACCAGGCCCTGTAGAAATGTGAGTACAAAAAAACCCAATGACAGCAATGTGTTTTTCACAAAATCATGCCAGATCAAGCCATAAAGAAAAGAAGAAATCCACAAGTCTTAACTTAGTCAAGTACTAAACAGCTTCATGTACAACTTTTTGTTTTCATTGCTTGAAAGAGAAAAGCATCCACCTACCCCTGATGAGGCTTTTGCTCGATAGCATGAGAATACTGATGGTGTCCCTTTTGGCAGAGCTGTAACGTTAGCTAGCTTCATGCTTCTTGGTTGGTGGATGTAGACAGTTAACAGAAAAAAGTTCCTGCCTGAAACATTTCTCAACAAGCTCTGTGGATTTTTAACAACACTGTCATGACTTCTGGAAAGAGACATTGCTGCTGACTTTTTCAAATGTATTTTCTTTTCTTTCTTTTTTTGTTGTTGTTGTTGCTTTGAGCACCAAAAGACTGTTTCTTTTCTTTCTCTAAAAAAAAAAAAAAATCCTTTTCTAGTGCAGGTACTTAATTTGTCTAGAAGGTATGCAGGGAGCGGAGGGGAGCATAGAGGTCTCATGGGCATTAAGCAGCAGGGTAAACAAGCTTCAAAGCTCAAGCAGAAGCCTCAGACTTGACCTAGGGTGAATCGCAAGTCATTAGTTACATGCCAGGCAGCATCTGGGGTAATCACACCAAACACCATGGGCTTTATCACTCTGAACTCCACACACTATGAGCAAAAGCAACAGGGTGTAGCATGTTGGAAGAATCCCCTTTTAGAATGAGAGAACACCTCCTAAAATAAAACAAGGAAGAAATGTTACACTTTTTAAATTTAGCAACTTTTTTTTCTGCTCTTTGCTTCCAGCAACAGTGTTTCTGTTTGTTCACTGATTAAAGGAAACATACAATGTCCTTTCTGATACCTGCAGCTCAAAGCTTGTCTCTTGAAGACGACAGCACAGCATTTCTCCAAATTTGTGTTTCATATTTTAAATGAGATTTTTGTTCAAAACTCTGATACGTTTCAATTTTATTGAAGATGTTCGCTTCCCGGGAATAACTTCCATGCTCCGCATAGACCAGATAAGATGTGGTTGTACAGCATACCGAGACACTTTCATAGAAATCCATCACCACATTCTCTTATCATTACAGAAAATCACTGATTTATTACAGGCGGAGAATGCGTGCTAACCTGTCCCACTATCATTTTGATCATGTAATGACAAAGTACAGTGATGAAAAACTCAAAAGGTGCGCTTCTACCTCCAGCCACACAAGCCTCACAGCTGAGCCCATCATTCCCCACTGCAGCTTCTCTGGTCATCTGATGATAGATAGCCATGTGGCAGATGTTTCCGGAAGTACCCCATTGATAACAGTCCCATAGGAGCCCCTTGATTGGAGTTCATCCCCCTCCCTCTGTCCCACCAGCTCATTCATCACTGGCTGAAATTAGAGGCTGCCCTTGAGTGTCAGCAACCAAAGTGTTGATGGAATAGGTGCTGATGAGATGCACTGATTTGAGTGCTGCATGGTATCCTGAGAGGGTGAGGGATGATTGTTTATGAATTTATGTACTCGTGCAGTAGATGGGGTTGTATTTTCATCTAATGTAATACACCTGTCAATCTGGAGCAGCAAACGGTTATAGTTTTAGATGTTTATTTATGTAAAGTCTGATGTGGCAGTTTCACTTATCGGCAGCTGGACTTGGTGGAAAACGGTGAAAAGAGCTACATTATATGACATGTTTCAGCTGAATGTACTGAATGTGTAAAGGGAGCAGTTCAAACACAAGTGAAGCTCAAGTTTGTGAAATTGCATAGAAAACAATAGAGGGGAGTGATTTGATGGATTGTTCCAGCATTAGCACAGATGCATAGGTTGTACTGAATCGTGATGGTGAAGTGGGAGTTCAACCAGAAGCACAATGCTTTGTGTTTACAAGCCAACGCACTTTCCAATTCTGACTTCACATGGTCATTAGTTTTAGGCAATTTAATTCTGATGTCTAAAGAAAGAAGATCAATCATGAGTTACCAATTTTCCTTTACAGGGCAGGTGGGGTGGTGGGGTTTCATGGTGACTTGGAGGGATTCCTATTGACTTTACTGGACTCTATGAGACTCTTGCATACAGGTACCTATCAAGTGCAAGTATGGGTAGATATGAGAGTGAAAATAACAAATAATGACAGGAATCATTTGGTGTATTTTTGTGCATTTGTGTGTCTGCTTAAAGCATCACTTTGAAAGCTTTTGGAGAATTCTCAAAGGAGAAAGGACATAAAAGAAAAGCCATATTTCATCTGCCTTAATTTGATGGAGGAAGTTAGTGGGCAGATGCTTGCTTGTATACAATGATGCTGTCTTTAGCAGACCAAAACAAAGGCACAAAAAGGCTGCATGTTGTAAAAAGGAAAATCATCCTTAGTCTGACTTTTTAATTTAAAAAAAAAGTACTGTAAGAATATGGCAGAATAATCCAAAGTTCAAACAGAAAATCTGAAGGAAGCAAGAAAATGAAGCAGTGGGAGACACGGGAGTAGGAGGGGGGAGAGCCCGATAAGGTCATTAAGACTGAGGAAAGGGACACACTTACTAAATATAATAAGACACAGGTAAATTCAATTAGATAACAAGACAGGGACTCAAAACACAGCAAGCCACATAAGGAAGTAATATGAATGGGAAGTAACTGAAAGGAATGTGGAATACACAGAAACAGAGGCAGGGAAATGCAGAAGAGAGTGGGGAGAATGGAAACACATGAGGAAAGAACAGGAAAACAACAATGAATTATGTAAAATATTAATTACGCTGTAAACCATGACACAAGATTAACAAAACTAATGAATTAATTTATGTATATATATTACATTGATTGCAACTGTACTGAGTGCAGCAGTCAGATGAAATTAGTGGGACACTGTGCCAGTGAGTAAATATTGGCACAGTAGCCGATTATTGCAATTTTATCTTGGCAAAAAAAGTAGGTACAAAAAGCAACAGGTTGTCTGTTTGGGGTATGACACACAGTTCTCCATTTCAGTTTTGTATTTTTATTAAGTATCTCCCAAATGGCTCTCTTGTACCTGTATCTGGATGCCAACGTGCCCTTTTGATTGGGATCAAGTACAAGCTTGAGGCAGAAATAAAAACCTAACCCTGTCTATAACGCTGCTGTGGTTGTGCTCTGTATTTTTGTTTCTGCCCCTCAGGGGAGTTTTACCACACTACCATTTTATTGGGTAGGGTGGTTACCAAAGTGTTGACTTTTGACTTGTTTTTATAGTCCAACGAAGCCGACTCATGACTGCTTAGACTGCATGTGTCTGATGAACCAACAACCTATGTTCTCTCTTCTAAGAACTGATCAGTCAGCCTCCAATAATCACTTTATGTCCAAGAGATTCAATCACATACACACTCTTGAAAACTGAGCCGGTTGTGATGTTTGTCCTCATCCTGGTTGATGTTAGCCGACCGGCCATGCTGTTAGACTGACCTTCCGGGTATTTTGAACAAAAACCACCTCACCGTAAAATGCCCCCATCAATAATGATATGAAAACACGAAGTGAGAACCTGTGGGCCGCCCGGTGTAAGTGTGTCTTGCCGGGTAGATAATGCTGCCTTTCTAAGCAGACAAAGAGATCTGCCCTCCGTGTGCTGCTGCTGTTCGTATTTTCAGACGCAGTGTTACTCCTCTGAGGCTGTTCGACGGGGTGCAAAAAGCATTCAGCTCTGAAGGATTTGAGAAACAGTGCAATCGTCCTGAATTTAAATGGGTTCAGGGCCCCGCGTACAGATGGCTGTGTACACAGCCAGATACGCCGTTCAATAGTTCGGAGCCCGCTTTTCTCTCTCTCTAATCGCACCCTCTCTTTTTCTCATTGCTGTCTTCGCGGCCTCTTTATCACTGCACTTCTTTACACACCTTGTACATGTAGACTGAAAAACACACATCCCGAAGCACACAGTGTTTTACTCCATTTCATTCTCGTTGCCCCACATCTGCTTTCTCCTCTAATTCTCCGTCCCCTCTTATTTCCCAGGACTGAGGATCCAGATAAAGAAATCGTTTTCCTTTGACCGTCAATCACGTTGACGTAATTACACAAACCAGAAATAACGTTTCTGTCTTTGTTTCTTTCTTACACGTCCTTTTCCCCAACCTTCTTCCCTTTCCAGGCTTCTAAACACTGAGAAATGAGATAAAGAAATCACTTTTGGGGGGAAATGGCCACAAAATAGCAAGCGTACACCTCAAGCTTTCCCTCAATCCACCATTTGACTTGTCTACCACCCTCAACCTATTGTTCTTTCTCAAACACACACATGTCTGAGCACATTCCCCTAAACATTTATTTCCTTTGCTCCACATTGCAGCACAAACTCAAACTGTGAAGATAAACTAGCCTGCAGTGTCAGAGTCTGACACAATGAAAGAATGCCATGCTGCAGAGCACCACAGTGATAGATTAAGACCAAAGTACCAGATTAAAACAAATGAGGACCGGTGAAGGCTTCCAGACATCTCAGTTTTCATCTGATGTAGCAGGCCACCCGGGGAACCAGATGCTGGGAATTTTGAACAAGAACAACGCTTTTGTTTAATTGACACAGTGAAGCTCTATTTACATTTAATCACCATGATTTTAAAATGCATTTCTTTCTTTTAGCTGCTGGAAATAAGGCTAGAAAAGCACTGTGGCCATTGCTAAGGTTTGGTTACAGTTATGTAATTGCTCTTTGACAAAGTATGGCAAATACTGATCCTGGTTTTGGGATCAAACCTGCCTGTTGTTTGCATGTTCTCCCTTTGCCTGCCCTTTTTTAATCCAGCTGCTCTGGCTTCCTCCCACAGTCCAGAGACATGAATCTTAGGTTAATTGGCCATTCTAAATACTGGATGCAGGAGAAGCTTGAATGATTGCCTTTTTGTCTGTGTTAGGCATATAATCAACTGGCAACCTGTTCACGGGGCACTGTGCTTCTGAGAATACAGCCGTGATCCAGTCAGATGGATGAATCACAAAGATATTTGTGCCTTAGATTAAGATTTTGTAACTATATTTGTTCGAACAGCCTACGCACAGAGCATTTAGTTTGTAGTTCTGGGTGCCGTGTCTCATGAGCTCTCTCAGCGATGTGAGGAAGGTTGGGCATTTCATCTTGAAAGACCTGAAAGTTTAATGGAATTACATTAAAAAAGATGAAAGAAGAAGAAGATATTTACTAGGATGAGAAGACATATGAAATTTGAGAGTAAAAAACGCTTTCAATATTAAGATTGAAAAGCTCCAGTCTTGATGTGTGGGTCATATTTCTCCATTTCTCATACATACTTAAGCGCTAATTACTCTCCTATTAGTTACAAAATGGGCCAATAGCTATAATAGTTACTTATAGACTTATTTCAGTACTTTAAATCCATGTTTAATGATCATATTTTCTAATACAGCGCAAAGTCCATGTAAACCTGTGATTTATATATTTTCTTTATTCTTATTTTTTCACATTTATTGTACAGGCTTCACGGTGGTCCTTGCATTTGTTTGTTTCTTGCCTGGCACGAAGGGAAAAGACATTTAATCCAAACAAGTTAATTAGGAGGGAGATAGCATCAGCGCAAACGAGGCTAATGAAATAAACACTGTCCTAAAAGAAGAGATTAGCAATTAAGCTATTGGAGCGCAGAGTCATTTATGTTCCATTGTGCTGTCTTTTAATGTGGCACAGTAATGAATACTGCTCCTGCTTTTATATCTGTGTGAATGCGTGTGTGTAATATATGAGTGTGCGCTGTTGGGTAATGATAACCCACTCTTGCCTATTTGTTTACCAGCCTTTGTTTACTGAAGGACAATATGACTATTTTCTGTTTAACATCCACAGTGCTGACACTCAGTGTGCAAACTATCCTGTACTTCCTGTATTTAAGATGATGCCGTGTGATTAGACGAGTGGTATGGATGCACGAATTTTTTTCGTATGCGTTTATTTGAATGATTAAAAGCAGAAAGGACGTGCGCGCGTGTGTGTGCGCGCGCAAAATCCCTGCACCTGCACATTGTATACAAAAGCCTCTGTCACTATGTATCGTTTGCAATGGTGAGACAAAGTGCATGTGCTCTGCCTACAGACAGTATGTTACATTCATGAACACACACACACAGAAAACACAAACTGCTCTCGGCTGTGTGTGTGATTCATGCGGTCTGGTCCTGTTCTTGCTGATGAATGGAGACCAAAGGGCTTTGTAGCAACCAGGACACATGGTAACTCCCCCTCGACTTTATCTGCAACAACACCATCTATAGAACACATCTGTCTATCTGTCCAGCGGTGGCTGGGAAAGTCGTTAACCCAGAGACCCTCTGGGCTCCTGAGAGCCACTGACCAGACAAAGATTGAGAATAAGAGAAAAAAATATTAGGCTGGAATTTATGAAGTTTTTACCTTTCTATAGAAAATGCATTTAATAAGAGATATACACCCACCCACCATGTTTTTACTGTAGGTATACCTGTTAGATTACTGGCAGCAACTCAGTGCATTAAGGCACGTAGACATGGTCAAGATAATTCGCTGAAGTTCAAACTGAGCATCAGAATGAGGAAGAAATGTGATTTAAGGTGATTTGACTTTGAAGGTAGCATGGTTGTTGGTCCTAGATGGACTGAGTATTTCAGAAACTGCTGATCTGCTGGGATTTTCCTGCATAACAATCTAAGAGTTTATAGAAAACGAGCAGAAAAAATATTCTGTAACCTTCTTGATGCCAGAGGTCAGATGAAAATGTCCAGATTGTGTCAAGCTGAAGGCAAAATTGTTGATTATTATTGCTTCATGGTAGGGAATCTAATATATGCATTGGCAAGTGAACATATGCTATGATTATATTGTTGTTATATGCGCTCAATAGTATGTTAAACAAGCAGATATGTTTACTATTCATATTATGTTTACAAAAAATTATTTTAAACATACAAAGCCTGGCACATGTTTTAAAAATGTGCATGTTAATGCAAGCAGGTTGTGCACCTGTGTCACTTTTAGCAGCGTTGTCATCTCTGTGAGCACTCAGAATTATGCATGCAAGGTGTTTGTGTTGTGGAGTATAAGCCTTCGTGCCGACTCTCTTTCTGTGCTTATCTCATCTTTTAGCGGCTTATTTTAGAGCGCCGGTGCCTGTGATTGTATGAGTTTTGAGTATTCATACTGGTTGTGAGTTTGCATGTATAGTAGCTGTCTCTGCCTGCTGGGATTTTCTAAGCTGTATTCACAGAAAGAGTGTGGATGAGAATATGTTTTTGGCTCCTTACACTTTGTTGTATTATTTAAAAGATAATGCAAATGTCTTATAAGACATAATTTTTCTGCTAAACAACCAAGTATCACTCAAAGTACATGAAATGATCTGCACGTTTGACTGTATTTGTAAAGATTTACATCCCTGTTTGCCACTATGCACATCCCCGAACATATAGGTCATTACAAAAATATGCTAAGGTAGTGTGTTACCCATTCAGACTGTATAGTATGGGTGTCTACTCAGGTGTATCCTAACGTAAAAGACAGTTGCCTAGGCAGAAGTCATCCCTCATGTCCTCCTCCTAAACAATAGCCTATTGTGGCACACAGGCAGACTGACAGATTCAATATAGGCCCTGCAATAGAAAGCAGATTAAGTCACTGCATCATTGCTTACGGCTCCTTTTAGATGCCATTAATTGCTTTCATCATTGGCAGCCATTCTTTAGCTTGAAGTAAAGCGATGTAACAAAAATGAATCCTTTAGCAAGAATGGATATCGCCATTTCAGAAGTGGTTGCAGAGCTCATTTACCATCCTTTTGTGAGGAGCATGTTTTTTACTATAGTGATAAATAATGAAGTTATAAAGTGTCACCAACAATAAAATAAACATTGTGGCAACCATGCACATAAGTTTAGTACACAGTTAGCCTATAAAACCAGCCAAATATGATGCTGCAATAATGTTAAAACCTATAAATGTTAAACTTCTTGGTATTTTTGCTTTAGGCTCAACTGCTTCAATAGAGCATCTTTGTTTATAAGAAATGCTCTGATGGATGCAGCATGTGCATTTAATAGAGAGAAAGAGCCAACTGTGGTTTTCTCTCGCTCTCTTTTTTGCTTGTTTTTATATCACTTGACTGACTCAGTGCTGTGACAGCTTTTGGCTGTTGGTTCTGTCATGATATCATCATTCTGGGATTGAGGGTCATTCCTGGCATGCTTTTCCAACTGTGCTTCAGAACAAAAAGCCACAAGGGGACTTTCAGACAGGCTAATTTTGATGCCAAAGTTCGTCCAGTGCCACAAACTTTGAGTGTTTATCAGAGGAAGCTGTCGTGGGCCGGGTGGTGGTGAGGGGAACAAAACCCCCAAATGTGGATCCATAGAAGAATTATCCACCTAAATTAATGTCCCTGTCCTGAAGGGTCATGAGGGCGTTGCATTAGACTTATCGCTGTGGCCAAAGTTAACAAGGATAATAAAAAAAGGCAACAGAATTATCCAATTCCACTGTAAAGTACTGTCCAATCAGTTTTCCAGCACTTGGGCGAATGTGAGCAGAGTGTATACCCAATGTACATTTCTGCACATGTGCAGCCATAACATGCACATGTATGACAGATGTCTGACAGATGTTGTGTTATGCTTCAGATCATAAGCTGCTCCTTTTCTTCTTTTCTTCTACAACTTAATCTTGATTTTGTCTGTCCTAAATATTTTTCCCAGAACTGTACAGACTCTTTTAGATGTTTTCTGGCAGCCTGACCTGGCCTTCCTGTTCCTAACCCTCTATATTTCCATCTCGTGGTTATAGACCTTGATAGTGATACACCTGGCTCCTCAAGGCTATCCTATACTTG
The DNA here is from genome assembly GCF_013358895.1 of Oreochromis aureus. Lineage (NCBI taxonomy): Eukaryota > Metazoa > Chordata > Actinopteri > Cichliformes > Cichlidae > Oreochromis > Oreochromis aureus. The sequence goes on along the minus strand of NC_052959.1, from coordinate 28,548,184 downwards.
GTTAGATGTTATCACACTGTTTTTGTTAACCATGTAAATCTGTCATCGTGCACTAACCCTGCTGTGGTCTTCCAGATCTTTTGATGTTGCAGAAGTGCCCAGTGCATTTTTTCTTTTTAAGAATTCACAAGGTTGTTGGCCTCTGCTGATGTTTTTGCTGTCTCTCTGATGGATTTATTTTCAGCCTAATGATAGCCTCCTTCACTTGCATCAACATCTCTTTGGATCCAATGTTGAGATTTCCAAATGCAAGTTTAACACTTGGATTAAACTTCAGATTTCATTTGTTAGAAAACAACAAATGAACAGGCCTCACTTGGCAACTGCTTGTCAGTCAATTGTCCAATTATTTTTGAGCCTCTGAAAAGTGGGACTGTTTAAAAATCCTAAACAGTCAGTGCAATGCTTTTGTTAACCACCTTAAATTAAAACTGTAAGTTAAAATCCACTGTGGCGAAATACAGAAACACAATTATAAAAACTTGTCATTGTCCAAATATTTATGGGCCTAACTGTATTCATATACACCACCAAACTATTGTTTATACTAAGCTCCCAAGCTTGTATTCATACGTCTTCACACATATAACAGGAACAACAAGCTGAGCGGTGGGTTTATTTCACAGTATTAATATCTTTCTGCAAACTTTTATCTTCCAAACAGTAAATTAAAAGGCTTGAGTATCAGGTTGAGCTGTACTTTTATGATTAATGGCACTACTTTGTGAGTCACTCCATGCAGCAAATAACCACAATGGTAAAAGCTGTGGAACGCACTGCAGGAGATTAAGAACTATAAAACTAAAAGGATGACGGAGAGAAAGGCCAGACGTGTCTTTTGGGGTCTTCCTGTAGCACCCTGAAGCCACTGGTTGTGAACTGAAAGAGAGCTCAATAATTTAAACTCCGTCATGCCAAATACTTCATTTTCTCTTCCATTAAACTCATTTTATTCTGTTCCTTCATCTACATTTAATTTGCTTGGCCTACATTTGTTTTGCTCCAAGACTTTGACTGAATTCCTTTTGCTAAAGGCAACGTGGGTTTCTCCGAAGTTTATTCAAATTTAATAGAATCGTGGCATCTTGATTTTTATGTAAAAATACCCTCCTCATATCGAGTTTGTGTTTTTTTTTTTTTTTTGTTTTTTTTTTGTAAAGCACATTGTGTTCTGCGTCCTGATCGGCTGTAGACCATTTTCAGTCTTGCTCCTGCGTGTCTCCTGTACAGTACAGAATGTGTTCAGCTTGTCAAATTTACATAAATCTTCGCCTGCAGAAGACAAAAGTGTCGACGTCAAAGGATAATAAGGTGCATTAAGTGAAACCAAACAGTCAGATAAGTCAAACTTCTTGACTTATCTTTACTGGAAAAAGCTCATTCTTCTTGCTTCCTCCACCTCCGTACCATTGATTCATTAATGTTGCGTTCTCTCGTAGCTGCTCTACAGTATTCCCATGTTCTGGACCTGAAAACAGGGTTTGATCTTTGGTTTCATTCTATAATACTGGACTTATTTTTCTACGAAGGTTTGAACTTGTGTGTTTAAACAAGAGAGAAACGTGTGAAGATGTTCATGCCTGTCTGAGACAAGTGTATAAAGTGTGTAGTGAGGGGTTTTACAGCATCTATAATAATTGTAAAAAATAAAGTTCACTACTTCGCGCATTTCATCTATTGCAGGTTATTTTTAGAATGTAACACCCGCGATAAACAAGGGACCACTGTAGTTTTTCCCTATCCTCGGTGAGAGTAGTGACAACTAGCTGTCCCTTAATTCTACACATACACCTTATTTAGTAGACATCTTATTTTTGATCATTGCTTCTGTTGTAATCTGCTAGCAATGAAAAGATTTTTGGTTTCTTCTTGTTGTTGCTTTTACTCTGAGTGCTATTGATCAGTCAGCTTTGAGCAAGGAATCGTTGCATGCAGGTAAACAGTTTGCTTAAAGAATAAAAGAGAAGTGGCAGAAGACCAATGCCAAAACCACTGGCTATCATCTGATAATTTAGTTAATTTCTCTCAGTTGTTAAAAATGTATCTGAAGCAGTATTGACTTTTTCACCTTATTGTTCTGCACTAGTAGCAGTTGTACAAGTGACCCAAGTCTCCTTTCGTAAACAATGACCAACAGACAAGAACAGAATTGCCTACAACATCAGACTCACAAATGGATTCTAGTAAGACTGATCATTACTTTTCTCTTGTTTCCTCTTGTTTTTCTTTCTTTTTCCAATCCCTGTCTGTGTCCTGTGTGTACAGTTTGTACTTTTTGTTCCTTACCTCTAGGACAGCGGGTTAAAAGTGCCAGATATCCTGCCAAGCTTGGGCTGAAAGTCAGACGTTTTTTCATAGAATTTACTCTATTACGTAACTAACTCACTGTATGCTGAACTCATAGCCTGATCAGGACCAGCATATGTTCAGAGTTTCAGTTTAAAATCAGGTAGAAGAGCCCACAAGTGTGATATAGATCCTCTGCTAGGAGGATCTGTGTCACATTCTCATTGGATTTTACATGTATTCAGTTGGTGATGCTGGAAGTGTAAACAAGATTTTATGTCTGAGTTACACTCCTGGAATTTCAGCTAATAGAGCTTAGATTAGAAAATAGATCACTTGAACTTGCTGGTTACTTATCAGCAAGAATACCAATGCAATCAATAAAAATAATTTCCTTTGTGTTGTCAAAGGGTTTTCTCCTTTATTAGACTATGTTACTGTAACCATTTTTTCAGTTTGATTTTCAGTGTGTCTTTGAATTCAGCCCCACTGTAGGTTGAACATTTTAATTTGATCAAAAAATGGCAACATATTATCCAGTCCATATCAGTGATGGATATCCAGCATGTTTTTTCCCTTTGAGATGTGATGTGTTTTGAAAGTGTTCCTTTAATTTTTTTAGACAGTGCATTTGACCTTTATATACTGTAGATTAGGGAAAATCCAAAATGAATTCAAACATGTGCACCTATTTCAGTTTTTAAAGAAGTTAATACATGCTGCACAATCGTAACACCCTGGAAAAAGAAGAGGTCAAAGAAACCTTTAAAAGCTCCAGATTACCATGACATGCGAGTGATGAAACCTTTGACCACAGCTGTATATAAGTTGTGTGTGGATGTCTTTTTGTTGCACCAGTTATATATAAATGTGTACAGCTGGCACAGCAAAAACACATTTTCAAAGTCATAGAAGAGCCGAGACATCAACTCCCGATTATTTCCTATGCAGAAAATCTTCATCTTTTCACTCTTCACATGAACAGCAGTGAGAAATATTGAGTGTCTTAAGACTTGTCATCTCCCTTACTTCTCAAACATGTCTGCTGAATTACAATGAAGTCATTTTGGCTTTTGACAAAACAGAGCCTAGTGCAGAGCGCTGTTGAGTAAAGTGAGAACCAGTGGGTAGCATTTCCCCTTATTCTCTTTCATCCATGAGAAATGAAATGAGAGCAGAGAAAGCACCCTGAGAGGTGAATGGATATTCTGCCACCTGCGGCACAGACCATGTCGACTGTTGAAAATAACTATATAGTACCAAACGCCATTTAGATTCTGCCTCAGAGTGTGACTGTTTGATGAGACGCTGAACCCCGGTGACATTAGATCATCATTTTATGTTGCTACTTTCATTTGAGCCTCTTTACAGCCGAAACAGTATGAGGTCTGATGGATTCTTTGATGCTCTGTATATATGTTTCTGTGTGGGGTTTATTCTCTCTTAAAAGTAGATTTTTTTTAAAGGGGACATTCCACACTTTATTTTCTGCCATGCATATATTAATGCGATGTTGGATGCTTATTTATAACAAGGCCAAACTTTCAGATAATGAGGCCCAAACCTCAGGCTTCATATTTCATTAAATGTGCCGTGGCCAACAGTTTTACTGGAAACTTGGCACCAGTGGCCGTGGATATCCTTAATATGGTCATTTGAGGCTGGCTGCTAGTACAGCAGCCCCACGTTCCTTCTACTGAAGCTTTCGGTTTACAAGAAGTTGTTATGGTCCTGGATCTGCTACCCTGTGATTTTGAGTTTTTTGTGGACTTTCTAGTTTTCTTTGTGTAAATGTGTGATTCTTTGTCACAGTCCAGGTGAGCTGCTGGAAATTTCCACTGGGTTCCAGATTCACCTGTGTCCACCAAGACCTGCGTTGTCTTGTCACCGCCAGTTCGCCAACTAACCCATGTTGGTAACAGGCTCTTACGCTCTATGCTATTGTCTCAAGTCCACCTTGTTCTCTTGTGCTGCAGTTTTCTGGTCACGTCACGGCTCATCCCTCAGGCTTTGCTCATTTCTCGGACTCCAAGCCATACTCTCTGCTCTTCACACTCCATCCCTTGGAAAGCTTCCAGCTCTCCACCTGCCTGCCCTCCTGCCACCTTTTGCTCGCTGGACCTCCCAAACCCAGGTCAGCCATTCCACTCCTCTCAGCTCACCCGGAGCTTCACCTTCTCCCCCCAAAGCTACTCCAACTCCACCTGCAACTGCTACCACACCCGTTTCCGGCCACGACTCAGTTCACCTCGTTAGTCCCGCCGGGGCCTCACCCTTCACCCTGCTAAGTTATATATTGTATACATTCTAAGTTTTCCACATTTCTTTGCCAAGTTATTACACTGTGTTTGTCACTAAGCAAAATAAAACTGTTAAAACTACTGTCGTCTTCGGACTCGGTTCTGCACTTGGTTCCAGTTTTAGTACAAGCTTCCGGGCCCCCTTTGACATTCTTGGTTTTCCTTGGGTCTATTTTCAAAATCCTTTTTTGGGGGGTGGCATATTTTCGATGTCGTTCTGCCTTTTTCTGTAAAGTCTTCATCAGTGGTGTCCCCCTTGTTTGGTTATTTCCTCTTTTATTTTGGTAACCTTTGTCTAGTGTTGTTTAATGGTATTTAGTTTATTTCCCTTGTCCATTTTTTAAATGTGTTTTTTTAATGCGTTTCCCGTTTCCTCTTTCTTCATTATCTTGTGTTTTGCATAATCCTACCTCATGCCCATGATAAATTTGGATATTTTTTTTTTCAAACGGAGTCATTCTTTTTTACTAACATATGGATTTAGGGCGTGTGCACGTGATAAATCTTTTAATCATCACTGAATTAAGGTTAAGTACTAGATTTGTATATTAACAGTAACATTAGTACCATCCTTTATATATCACAGTATTCATATAACTGATGATTAAATCTGTAAACATTGTAGGCTTTTTTAAATCAGTTTAAGTAAAGAATCTCCTAAAATACCATTATTTGTGCACCAGGAATGTTTCAGCCAAAATTGAGGTGGTTTAAGAATTACATTGGATCCCAAACATGCGTGTGTGCATGCTCTGTAAAAGATGGATGAATAAACAATGATAATAAATACTTCAAAGTGGCTCCGTCCCCACTGTAGCAGACTGTGCTCTATAATAAAACAGCCTTGTGATTTCATCCGCTTTTATTAAATTTAGTTGCAAATCACATATGAGAACAAACATGTGTTACCTTGGCAACTGTTGATCACACTTCAATCCCTTTATTATTCACATAGAAGAGGTGCCATATGTTGAATGCATTCCATCGCTAACATTTTATGTAATCTGAGACATCCTGTTTTATTTCTTGTAGGTGAAAGTAAGGTTGTTTTTACCCCCACACCTCTTTGGATAGGAAAAACACAAATATTTCAAAGATTGAGATATTGTCCATCAGCAGGCAGGATAAATCCTGGCATGACCAGTTCTCACCCACAAGATTAATATGACAAATTATTTGCCAAAGGCTCACAACTGGCACCTTATTCCATACTGACTTTTCTTCTATGTTTATCCTTAGTTCTGTTTTATCTTTTAAAATGCTTTTTCTAAATGTTTTGTGCACAGTGACTTCTATTCTTAAGCTATTTTTTTCAACCACAGGTAAACCTCTGTAACGTCCACCGAGAGTAAACAGATGGATGTAACTTTGAGGTCTGAAAACTGAAGCCAAAAAAGTAAGTGTTTTAAACCTGCATTCTATTTAATGCCCATCAGGGGGTAACTCTTGTGGCTGCAAAATGACTTCCAGTTGTATACCTCTCTATGGGCAAACAGCCCTGGCTTTCTTCTTTGCTCTGCAACCTCACTAAACACTTTCCTGATGACTTTATGACCTAGATTTGGGTTTTACTGAAAAGAAAATTAAGTCAATTTTATGACTTATGATCCAAGAGTCACAAAGGAGGATTATTCTGGGTATTCTCATTGGCTAAAGGCTCATCACTAGCCAATGAGTGTGCGGTTTTATACAGGGAGTGCAGAATTATTAGGCAAGTTGTATTTTTGAGGAATAATTTTATTATTGAACAACAACCATGTTCTCAATGAACCCAAAAACTCATTAATATCAAAGCTGAATGTTTTTGGAAGTAGTTTTAGTTTGTTTTAGTTTGAGCTATTTTAGGGGGATATCTGTGTGTGCAGGTGACTATTACTGTGCATAATTATTAGGCAACTTAACAAAAAACAAATATATACCCATTTCAAACCAGTGAAACCAATATAACATCTCCACAGTCACAAATATACATTTCTGACATTCAAAAACAAAACAAAAACAAATCAGCGACCAATATAGCCACCTTTCTTTGCAAGGACACTCAAAAGCCTGCCATCCATGGATTCTGTCAGTGTTTTGATCTGTTCACCATCAACATTTATGCAGCAGCAACCACAGCCTCCCAGACACTGTTCAGAGAGGTGTACTGTTTTCCTCCTTGTAAATCTCACATTTGATGATGGACCACAGGTTCTCAATGGGGTTCAGATCAGGTGAACAAGGAGGCCATGTCATTAGTTTTTCTTCTTTTATACCTTTTTGCCAGCCACGCTGTGGAGTACTTGACTGTGATGGAGCATTGTCCCATGAAAATCATGTTTTTCTTGAAGGATGCAGACTTCTTCCTGTACCACTGCTTGAAGAAGGTGTCTTCCAGAAACTGGCAGTAGGACTGGGAGTTGAGCTTGACTCCATCCTCAACCCGAAAAGGCCCCACAAGCTCATCTTTGATGATCCAAACCAGTACTCCACCTCCACCTTGCTGGCGTCTGAGTGGGACTGGAGCTCTCTGCCCTTTACCAATCCAGCCACGGGCCCATCCATCTGGCCCATCAAGACTCACTCTCATTTCATCAGTCCATAAAACCTTAGAAAAATCAGTCTTGAGATATTTCTTGGCCCAGTCTTGACCTTTCCGCTTGTGTGTCTTGTTCAGTGGTGGTCGTCTTTCAGCCTTTCTTACCTTGGCCATGTCTCTGAGTATTGCACACCTTGTGCTTTTGGGCTCAGTGATGTTGCAGCTCTGAAATATGGCCAAACTGGTGGTAAGTGGCATCTTGGCAGCTGCACGCTTGACTTTTTCTCAGTTCATGGGCAGTTATTTTGCGCCTTGGTTTTTCCACACGCTTCTTGCGACCCTGTTGACTATTTTGAATAGAACGCTTGATTGTTCGATGATCACGCTTCAGAAGCTTTGCAATTTTAAGACTGCTGCATCCCTCTGCAAGATATCTCACTATTTTTGACTTTTCTGAGCCTGTCAAGTCCTTCTTTTGACCCATTTTGCCAAAGGAAAGGAAGTTGCCTAATAATTATGCACACCTGATATATGGTGTTGATGTCATTAGACCACACCCCTTCTCATTACAGAGATGCACATCACCTAATATGCTTAACTGGTAGTAGGCTTTCGAGCCTATACAGCTCGGAGTAAGACAACATGCATGAAGAGGATGATGTGGACAAAATACTCATTTGCCTAATAATTCTGCACTCCCTGTAGTCGCACCATTCTTTGCTTGTTTGAAAAAGAAGAAACACTCAGTTCAAGTCTTCATAACAGGACTTCACAAAACAATGGGTGATGTCAACATAGCTTTGTTCACCTTTTATACTCTCTGGAGTATTATTAGGGTCAGACTACACAGCTTTGCCTTTTGAGATGGTCAGATTAGATGGTTAAGATTGGCCACTAGACACAACCCTTGCTTATTGTGCACACACGGCAGCACTGACCAGTCATTTTTTCCAGTAGAGTTACTGAATACAGTTTGACATGCTTTTGGCTGTCTATCAATATTGTGTACAGAAAACAACAAATTTCAGTCTTAAACTGTTTTTTTTTCTTCCAATACCACAGAGCTATCAGATCACTCTATTTTTAGGTTTGAGTCAGAGCTACACACTTCCATTGATTGTTTGATCCCATTGTGGGATTTGTTGCTATCAGCCTTTATTGTACAATGTGTTTGCGCTTTATTAGAAAGGATCAAAAGTCTGTTAATTGATGCTCTTCTTCCTGATCTCAGCATATGGCGAGCTGCTGCACCGCTTAATGCTGATTCCCAGGCGGGTGATGCCTGGTGAATCACATACAGCACACACACCAACACACACTTACGCTAATGAACATGTCGAATGATAGATTGCAGAGTGGAGGGTCTCCAGGGACAAAGAGAGGCTCTTAAAAAGAACAGAAGAAACATGCAAGTGCGCCCATGTACATTTGTTTGATCCTTTTTTTGTTCCTGGACCGATACACTTGCATGTATTTACACACACATGCACAGATTTCATCAAGCTATCTCATCTAGGACAAGTATGCTCAGCTTTGTTCTGCCTGGTATTTGTTCCCAAAGAGAGCCAAGGTAAATTCATAACTAAAGCACTGTGTGTTCACGCATTAGCATATAAGACGGAAGCAGCGCAGGGGATGAGGAAAAAGGCAGAGAGATACACAGTCTTTCTGGTGTTTAAATTAGGTATTTGATGGTTCAGCAAGGGAAACGGCTGTGCCAAATCAAAGCATCTGAGCAACAAGTGGTGCAGGAGTGGAAGATATTTACCATGCAGCACAACAGGGGATTTTAGTCAGTCTGTCTGTGAAGTTCAGTCTGTTGTGTGATTTCTGCGCCTGATTTTTTTATTTTATTTTTTTTGATCAGAAACATTTGAAGCTGCTCAATGTTTTATTTCTTTGCTGCACAGCCAGATCCTCTGATGGAACTCATGGGATCAGAGTAAGGTCTCCTCTGCTTCTGTAAACAAGCTTTGCTGTTGTTCGCCGAGAAAGGTGCTGCTATTCGAAGTCGTACAGCAATTGTAATATTGGAAAGAAAAGCTGTTTGCTTTTCTTTTCTTTTTTAACAACTCACACAAAGGCGGTGACTTATCTAACTGGACAGCATGTGGCACAACAGCAGGTCAGAACATTAGCCACATGACAAATACAATTCCCTCCTGACTGACTTGATGATACTTGGCTGTGTGGAGTTTTGTCTCAGATTCCTGAGCTGATTTCAGTCAATAAAAAGACACCAAGCGAGGCAAGAAGATTGTTAACCAGTAGTGACCAGTGTCTTTTGGTCAATTAGTCATGGCGGTACTTTTCAGCTGGTCCAAGAGCACATGCAAGTAGTTATGGTGACCAGCTGTGGGTGTTGCATTCTCAACCTATGGGGGGACCGCTGCTTGCAATGAGATTATACAGGTCACATGCAGCTTGTGTGCAATGTGCCTCTTTAGTGTATAGGGGACTTGACTTAACTGGTTGCAAACTAGCTTTATTCTGATTATACTCCTGGAGTGGTAGTTAAAGTAGATGTAGGTGGCAGCAACATGTACATGTAAGTTGCTTTGAAGACTGCAAATTACTGCAAATGATTTCAGACCTGTTCTCAGACTGCAAAGCATCCATGTTAAAGCAACAAAAATGCAAGTTCATTGCACAGAGTCAGAATAATTCCAGTCATGCTGCAGTCTCCAACCACTTCTTTCCCTTGTTTGACTATTCTATTCCCATAACCATCCGTTTTCCAAAACCTAGGGTTTACCTGTGGGCCAGCAGTAGCTCTTGGTAACCTTTTTATATGGCTCATAACTTTAGCAAAGAAAGAGCACCTTACTTTGCTGTATACTTTGCTTTATTTGACGCATGCAGTGTCACAGTCTCGCTAAAATAATTTCTTATTTGGTACACTCAATAAACTGGTGGCTGAGTCTACATGTTATATGTATTGCTCTGATATAGATTTTATATATCGGTGCAAACAGTTAATTCAAAGCAATTTTCTTCATTCAAATTGATTTACTATTACATATTTCCAGAAAATGACAGCAACAAGGATACTTGTAACCATTACAAACACTAAACCCACACACAGCAGCTCCACTGACCTTTACGGCAAAACACAAAGAGCGCCCGAGAGCTTAAAGAATCACGGGAAATGTTTGAAAATCACACAAACATCAGGTTTATCCGACAGTCAGACCACTTAGCAGGTTTTCTGTCATTCAGAGGCCGCGTTGTTCCAGATCACTGACCCAGACTGTTGTGAATGTGAAAGAACATCATTTGTGTATTTTTTTTATTTTTGCTTTATCAGGTCAGCTGTCACTATTATGTATGAGCTTTGCTTTTCTTCTGATATTTATTAATTTCTCTATATGTTTTTGGACTTCCTTTAAAAGAGGGTGGTGTAACCACACAGGGTTTAACCCTTAATTCAAATTTAAAGTAATATAAAATGTTTCTGAATGTGTGTCTCAGAAAGATTTCTGATGTTATACAAGTTCAAACATGCTTTTATTTCATCACGCCTCAATTATTGTAATTCATTAATCAGTCAGCCTTCCTGCCAGGTCCTCTCTAAGGTTGGATGTAACACCGATTCTTCCCACTGGCTTCCTGTAAAGCTGAGGGTTCAGTTTAAAGTTCCCTTTCAGAGCTCTTTAAGGTCAGATGTTTCCCTGTATTCGTGAAGATGTATATAAATATGTTAACTCCTATGTCTCGGAACTGATCATGTCTCTGGTACCTCGGTTCAGGTTCAGGACAAAATCAGACTGTGCACTTATGATCTGTGGACACTGATGATACCTTTAAGAAGAAGCTTAAGATCCACTCGTGCTGGTTTGCTTTTATTTTGTTTTATCCATTTATTTTATATTGTAGTGTGGCTGTGACTTACATACAGCAGGTTATCTACTAATTGGAAGGTCGGTGGTTCAGCCTCTTGCTCCTTCAACCTGCATTTCAAAGTATCCTTGAATAATATACTGAACCCTGAATTGCCCCCAATGGATCCACCAGTGTGTGAGTGTTAGAAAAATGCATTTGTGGGAATGGGTGAATGAGGCTTGTAGGAAGAAAGTGCTTTGAGTGCTCAAATTGAGTACAAACTACTATATAACTAACAGTCCATTTACCATTTGTGACTTTTGTTCTTGAAAAGTGCTGCATAAATAAACTTTACCTACTTATCTACTGGTCCAAGAAGAGACATCTGGTTCTTTGGCTGCAAAATAGTTCAATATGTGTCCTCCAGCTCTCTTCTCTGTTTGCAAACAATGCTATGAGGATTGTGAGAGTGACCCAAAACATCAAAGTGGTGGGCCAGAAAGCAAAGCAATGACTTGAAACAAATCATTAAGCGAATGGGAGCCATAGATTCAGATGATTATTCTGCACAAGTAGGTTCATTGCAATTGATCCCCTTTACATTATTGAGTTATTTTTCTCAATGTAATTTGGTAAATTGATTGTTGTGGTTTAAACATTTTGGTCTGATTTCTTCAAATATTTTCGAGCCTGTAGCTTGTGTTTCCAAAATGGGGATATGGGGTAAATATCGCCTAGCTGCCACTCCATGTCAGTTAAAACGCTCTTTAGATCTACGTAGTTCTGCACTTGACACATGTTGTTGAGTGGTTTGCAGTCAATAGATAGTGATGTATTGACTCATATCCAGCAGGTTGAAATGCGTGTACATTAACCTCTGCGGGTTGTTTCAGAGTTCTTTCCCATGATGCCCCGCTGGGCAATCAATAGGACCGCAGACACATGACATTTGATGTCTCTGACAGTGTGTGTGAAAATACAATCGCAATCAGTCCTTTGCCCTTATTCTTTTTTAAAGGGCTGCTTCATGCTCTGAGCTTTAGCATCCAGCAACTTGGCACAGCCCAGCATGCGTTATATCTTAAAAAGCTGTGAGTGAAATGAGCAGCTGTTGTTTTTAAGGTTTCAAGACTTAATTTACACAGCAATGGAAAATCTACTTCACCCGCCTTTCTCTACATGATGTAATACTCTGTAAAAATTATAATTTCACCTCATGATATAAAAGATCGGGCATGATCAGAAAGCTAATCATGAACTTGATATTCAGTCTGAAGCAGGAAAATCTTGTTTCTTTATTACAAATATTCTTGAACACAATACATAACTCTCTGAAACTATTTGACATAAATCTTTTCCCCTTCATATACCCAATGAAATGAACTAAACTTGGTGACATGGAGTTAATGGATGGCTTCAGGCTGCGTGGATCCTCATCGTGACTAATCCTAATGACTAATCCGGTTGTAAATGATAGACCTGTCACTCTTTTCTTTACAGTGTGTCTCACACGGCCTATTTCTGTACAGTAATATTCACATGACTGCTTTTTAGAGCTATATGCGTTTATTTTTTCAGTGTTTACAATAGAAATAAGTTGTAGCAAGGAATACAATGACATACATTTCTAATATTCCAAAGCTGATTCACAGTGAAATTATTTTGTTTACAACTGTTTCACAAACAGGGGGTGGAGGACCCACTGCAAGTTGGTAGGAGCATGGATGACTCCCGAAGCACCTCCTACTTGATCCCCTGAGGGATGTAATCAAATGGCTTCTCCACATCCGTAAAACACATGTTGACTGGTTAAAATTCATTGTTCTTTCTGAGTCCAACGAATGGAATGGACTTTCCTCCCCAGGACGCTGGCACAGACCTTCCCAGAGAGTTGTATGATTCCCCCTTATCTGGAGCACACTCTCCCTTTCCACTTCTTGAAGACTGAACCACCACCTCCTTCTTCTAATGCAGATGCACCGTCTCTCCATGCAACATTACAGAGACGTGTAATCCAAGACAGCCTTACAACATGCACGGCCTTAACAAACTCAAGCAATTTGCATCCATCGTAAGGACTCTACCACCAAGGAGTTGTTTAGGAAACCTCAGTGATCTTACACCTGGTGATGGGTCAGTTGTCTCCTTGAAGTCAGCAGCAGGCAGGTCATTCTTCTCAATCACACCCTTCAGATCTAACTGTTGTTGCTGGTGTAAGTGTTGAAGTCTCCCAGCAGGACAATGGAGTTGCCAGTTTGGCAGCCATTGCACCCGGCGCCTCCAAGAACGCTGGAATTTTCTTTTGGCGCGCAAGCACAAGTGATACTCAGGACCGAACCTGAAGGTGCAGGAGAACAACCCTTCATCTATAAGGCAAAAAACCTAACATAGAGACAGCAACCCATGGAGATAGAAGTATCTTGTTGAAAGTCATGTGAGGGAATCCATGGAAAGGACTGCTTACAGGTGGAAATGGTTAGCCTGTCCGAATGCTGTAGAAAAATGCACTTATCAGTATCTCTAAAGTTAGTTTTTTAACATGTTTGATTCCAGTTTGTTTTAAATCTCCACATAAATGTCCGTTAACAGGGTTATGTATCAGACTATTTCTTTGCCAGAACCTGTAACTTCCCACTATTTTCTCATGAACGTGAGGTTGAGGCTATGATAATAAATGGCACTCTTTTGCATTGCATTCCTTCTTTTAATAACTAAGACTTGTGTGCACTTAACATAAAGCTCATAGTGGTTTCTCTTCTGAAGCTGGATAGCATGCGTTAGGGCAGTTTTAGGCTTTCGGGGGCAATTTTTGTCCCCTGCTGATTCAGTAGAGCCAGGAATTTAAAAACCTGGCTCCTCTATTGACTTCTGGAAATTCCACATTAATGAAGGTTTATGTGACATGCTGAATGCCATAAGCTCAGTCTGGTCTCATTAATGGGGGATTCAAGCAAGTTAGTAGGTCCTTAGTCAAGCCCAGACAAATGAATGAGACAGCTGCTTTTCAGGCACTCTGTATCCTGTCAAATGGCTAAGCATTTCAGAAGGAGGGATTTAAAACTGGAGAAGGAATTTTTATTTCACTCCACTGTCTAAACTTTCTATTATTGAACAAAAATTTCAGATATGCACCGTGCATACCCGTGTTGCATATGCCGATCCAAAAGGGAAATGTTCTTTGTCATATTGCAATAATAGTGGCTTCTGTATGTATTGCATGCCATCAAAGTATATTTCTGATCTATTTTAGATCACTCCGATATTGCAGGTGATTTTGTTCTTCCTTTAATATTACTGCTGGTTTTATAGTGAAAAGCAATTTCATGGCAGGTGGGCAAGCCTCCACTGTGTCTGAAGATGAATGTTGTGTTTCTATGTGGCTTTGGTGAGCAGGCAGACACTCTCAGGAGCAACGTCGCTCATTCTGAGTGTATCAGAGGAATAGAGGCGATTAGTAGCTGTGGAGGCTTGAAGTCCACTCATGGGCCATTTCAGTCGTTCTCAGTAGATTGCATTTCTGTAATTTCAGTTTGTTTCTCTCCACTGAGGAGGTATGCAATAACAAATTCTTCAAGGCTTTGGAGATAACATCATCATACAAACATCCTTTTTAAAGGATGTTTAGAATATGAAGGCAAAGTAAAAGTTGTTGGCGGCTCGTTATGACCACACAGTGCACAGAACACTTTCCTTTGGGCTCTTACATATGCATGAATGTCAAAGGGCTTCAGGAGGAATGACACATTTCAGAATTAAAGTGTGTTTGAGGGAGTGCTCAGCCTCTCTCTGTATCATGAGTCAGAGTGAGTGAGCACATTTGCTCGGGGACTCAGGGACTCAGAGATGATTCTTATTACAAGAAAGAGCTGAAATATCAATGGTGCATCACCCTGGTGCCCAAATGGAAAGTATTTAAATAATTTTGAAGCTTTTCAGTCAGGACTGCTATAGCTAAATGAAGATTGTTATTTCCATGCAGATGGCTGTCATCCTTACATGCCTTCTATGTGCAAACATGGAAAGGGAGAGCAGCAGCAAAACCCTGAACATTGCAGGTAGGAATTGGCATTGGTTAAGTTGGAGAAAGTTGGAGGCAGGTTGAAAAGTAACTTGCAGATCTGTGCAAAGCAAGCTACAGCAGGTTAAATAGGGCACACTATGTGTCCAACTGGAGGTGTCAAAGGGTATGAGCTGGCTTGCCTGAAATAAAGTAGTCATATTACTATTTAATGTAGACTTTTAAATTATGGGAATAAGTTTCGTCTGAGACCAAAACGTTTTTCTTTCCATCTTTTTTTTTTTTTGGTGGGGGTGTTAGTCTATGGCTATGCAAACTCTGTGTTTGTCTGGTAATGAGTGTTAAGACAAACTGCAAAGTCAATCCTAGTACAACTATATGTATAAGAGCAATTACAGATATTAAAAGAACAATCATCCAACCAACCAACCAAACAACAAAGACACTATTTGAATCATCTTTGGGAAATTAAAGGGAAATAACAGAAATGGCTGGAGCTCCTGTTTCCATTTTATCAATAAAAAGCAGTTCTGAAAACTTGTTTTGATCATTTTCCAGAGTAATGGAAAATATTCATTTCTTTTTAGTGCACTGAGCATCACAAAGTACTTCACTGGCTGATAATTATATTGGAGTGGAAGCCAAAAATCACAGACAGCAAAACAATTTGAATGTCTAGATTCCACTAAAGGAAAGATATAAATATTTTTCTGTGAGGTAAAGTGGATGGAGGAAATTTAATCCAGACATTTTCTTTTTTTCCGTCACTTTTAGTTTAGTTCCTGGACAAGAAATTTGAGATGGTAGCTGAAAAATTAAACACAACAACAGGATAACCTTGTTAATCCACAGGGGCGGTGGACTGACCACCACAACCAACCGCTCCACCCTGTCATCCCACTTTTTCTATGCACCAACTGCAAGGAGGTGCAGGCACACTCCATTACCTCTGGAATGGCAGTGGAATTGAATTAGCCGAAGGTGGCTTTAAGCATGTGGGCTTTCGTGAACCTGTTAGCGAGGTGCGAGTGCATCATCTTTCACAATCAGCCGCCTGTGTGATGTACACGGGAAAATGAGGCTGCTGTGGCTCTGCAGATGGAGTAGCACCTCGCTGGTGAAAATGTATTCGTTTTTCCTCTTGCTTTTTCTGGGGTGAGAGATCCTGCTAGCGCGAGGGTGCTGGAGATAGGAAAGATAAAATAGAAAGGGATATGTCTGATTTGATCTGTGGGTCACGGTTAAAAGTTTAATTGCACTAATAATTGCTTTGATTGCACATTGTGACCTCTTTTTTTTGTCACATTGCTGTTTGACTTGCAGTCTTCACTTTTTACAAGTGTAGAACTTATTACAAGAAAGAGCTGAAATGTGTCGGCATGCTGACGCCTCTCCCGATCCTTTTAATCTGACCTGGTGAAAAACCACAACGAATGACTCGAGACAGACTTCTTCAATTCAATCAACTTCTTTATTTCAACCCCTGCGCAGAAGGGAATCAGCTCAGCATGAAGCCTCTTGCAGATTCGAAGGGCAGTCCTTCGAACTGTTACATTTATAATATTCCAAAGTTCCTTATTTGCCTCCCACCTTTCCTGTTATTCTGTTATCACGTTCGCCTATACGTCTACACAGTTTCGATCAAAACAACTTCCTCATCTATCGTCTTCTACCTTTCCTTTTAAGGTCTTGCCTTATCTTTAACCCTTTTTTTAATTGCATATCTTAATTGTTTATGTGTGTGTGTGATGTACATGTCTCTGTCTGCAATGTGTGTGTGTTCCTGTCTGCACTGTAGGGATGTGTGTGTCTGGGGGTCATGTCAAGTGTGTTTTGCGCCAGGGGTTTACGCTCTCCTCCTTAGTTCTGCTTTTCTAGTCTATACTTATACAATGTGTTAGACTGTTCTTCACGCTGCCCTTTTGCCCCCCGTTATCTACTGTAACTTCTGTACTATTTCTTAGTATCTCGTCAATGCATCTTTTTCCTGTAATGTTGCTTCAACTATTCTTGCTCCTAAGGTCACACAGAGGCCTGCTTAAAAGTATAATGTTTAAACAGTATAATGCTGAAAAGTATAATGCTAAAAAGCTATATAATGCTATATAATTCCACAAATGTCAATGGCACATCACCCTGGTAACCAAATGGAAAGTATTTAAAGAATTTTAAAGTTTTTACAGTCAGGATGCTATCTGGTCTTTAAGTCTGACGCCATTAGCCGTTTCCAGGTCCAAACTCCGCTTCAGGTCCCAAAGTCAAACAAACACTGTAGCATCACTGAGAGCTAAAAACTGTCTAAAATCTTTCATCTTTAATAAAATGATCAGTGTGGCTGCTCTACCAGGTGTAACAATTAAGTTTAACATCCAGGCATCCATGAAAATTGAATTTATTAAATTTAACGGAGTTAGAAGTTAGCAGGAAGTTAGCTCGCTAGTTTCCATCTAAATATAATATAGCATGTCCTGACTGAGGGATTTCTGAAAAAATTAAAACATATAGTTCTGCTATCACTTCCGACATAAATGAAGACAGAAAACTAAGCAGTAATGTCGTTTGTAGGGTTACTGAAGTTGGGCTAGCTGGTATATAATGAAGTGCCACGTGGAGGCTAGCTCCACAGCTATGGTTAGCATAATATAAACACATTAGCACAGTGAAGCTGTAGCATGAATGCTAACTTCCAATCGATAAAAGTTAACGTGAGGGTTCCCGATGGTTAGGGACAAATGCAGTTGCGTGGCAGGATCGTGTAAATGTACCAAACTTCAGTCAGGAGAACAACTGAGATAATCCATCCACAACAAGAGGTTAGTCATTCATTTATTGCTGCATGGGCTGGGCTGTAGTTACATCGTAAGGTTTTAAAAACTGAGCTTTAAAATGAATAGTGGTAATAAAAACCGAGAGAGGCCGACAGTGATCACTGACTGTTTTTAGGGGCTTGTTCAGATTAAATAGAACAAGATATGAAATTTCCCCTTGTGGGACTAATAAAGGTATATCAAATCAAATCAAATACAAAGCATTAAAACATGTTAAAAACACAACAGCCTTAATAAATGCTGGGTAGTTTGGACCGGAAGCAGGGTTCATCATGTCATCACTTAAAGACCGGATAGCTAAACAATGATCAAACAATGGAGGTGCACGTAGGAAGACATGGCATTGATCAAGTTAAACACAGAATACACTATCAGCTGAATTTAGTGAAACATTGAGATAGTTTCATATACACCCACTAAAGTCATCAGTAAGATCACTCAATGATGAATGTTCCTAAACTTTCTCTAAAGAAGGGCTGAGCTCTCCTACTCAGAGGCGCTGCTTACCACCAGGCAAGGCAGACAACTGACTTCCTCCCAATCTGGTTTGAAACTGCTAATATCATTTGTGTTGTCATGTTTTTTAGCCTTTTTTTCTCAGTAGTTGTGATGTCTGATATGGATTTATTGTCTGCTTTACATTTACCTTGCGGCTGTTTTTGTAAACTTGCTCATGCCTTGCTAGCAGAGCAGAACCATGTATAATTTTTTTTATTGGTTTACATATTAGTCAGCTGTAAAATTAGATTTGTTACAATGGTTTATCAGTCTGAATGATCACTGACAGGCTACTGAGTTGTTAAATTGTAATTTTTAATTAAGATTATTTAAATGTGAAAAGTCATTGAGGGCAAGATCTTGTTACTGTACTGGTGAGTAATATTTTCAGTTGATACCAACCATAAAAATAGGAAAAAGAATCCAGGGAAAGAAAAAAAATATACATACAATTAAGAACACATGATGGAAATTAAGACAGATTAAAAAAAAAATGTTGTTGAACCTAGCCTAACATTCACTACTCAAAGAAACATACCTATTTGCTGTAGTGATCTGGTCATAGTCATGGATTTTATGGCTGTGGGTAGTTTTGTACTGAAACTGCAGTAATAACAGCCCATTTCACGGGGAGACGGCTCTGCATTCATGGCTGTCTAATCAATACTGTCTGTTAGGCGTCTGTGTTTGATGTGGGTTTGTGATTCTGTGATAACTGGTAGAACTAACTGATGGCCTTGGACAGAAAATGTGTTATTTTGTGTTTACAGGTATTATACATTCAGAGTGGCTCTTCATGATCCTGTATTTCTGATCAATAATACCAATCAAGTCCTGCACTTACGCAGGAGTGAAGCCCTTTTTACACTGAAGCATCTTTTAGGGACATTTTTACATTATTTTGACCCACTGCAAAGAGCACAGCATCCATGCATCTTAATATTATGATTCAAATAATCAGTGAGGGGAACGTACTGTATGGGTGCTGAGGTTGTGCTGTCATTTGATCATTTCTGGACAGGTCACTTTTGTATAGCCTTATTTATGCTTATCATTCAAACAGCCTTTCATCCTGGAAACAATTAGCAGGTTCCTTTATCTTGTCATGAGAACAATTTGCTAACTAGAAAATGTATCCAGTTTTTTGTGACTCCAGAACTTCATTTGTGAAGTAGCTTTGGTTTAATTCTTGTAAATGACATGCTGTTGGTTGAATTAATTGCTATCATAGTTTGCAGAAGAATGGATGTCTTGGACCTTTGTTTAAAGTGCCTGCACCTTGTTCTACAGATGTACGTGTACACACACACACACACACACACACACACACACACACAGAGTGACAGCTTCATGGGTGTCTTAGAAAAATGTATGAACTTACACTTTTGATTTGTGTTGTCATCTTCTGGAGTAAACAAGGAAGATGTGCTTTGGATCCACCGAAGAATCCATCCATCCTTTTTCTGCTCCTTATCTGGGTTCGGATCATGGGGGCAGCCGTCCGAGCAGAGAAGCCCAGACTTCCCTCAGCCAAACCACCTCTTCCACCTCATCTAGCGACACTGAAGCGTTCCCAAGACAGCTGAAAGATGTAACCTCTGCAGCGAATCCTGTGAATTTATTTTTTCACTCTCTTGGTTGCACTGTACAGCTGGTGCAGCAATGCATTTGTGTAGGATTTAGTTTCTCACAGACTTGAGTCCCCTATTATGTGGAACTCCACACCAGCATCGGCTTGGCATGATGCATAATGCCAAGCCGATGTACTTTTTTTTCCCTTGTCAGCTTCCATTGCTCCCCTTTTTTCTGCTCCTGGCACCTCCATCTCATCACTTCTTTCTGCGGCCTGTGTGTAGTAGGACAAGTGATGAGGGGAAAGATGCTGCTGGTTGAGAAATATCACAAACTATGTGATCCAAAATCTCCACAAAATGCCTAAAAACGACTACAACTACTGTTGTAAACATCAGCACGGCTCCTTAACAACCGTACTTTGGTGTGAGACTTGGTATGTAATGTCTTCGTTAGTAAGAAGGCTATAAAACTGACGATGATTCAGACCTCTGGCTGAGAGGAAATAAACAGCTCAGACAACCACTCTTATGATGTGATAGACTATTAAGACACTGCAGCACAGTGCCTGCTGGTGTTAAAGATACAGTGAAAATTAAAAAAATCATATTAACATAGTTTTGTATTGCTATTAATTATATATTTTTTATATTTCATTGTGACTATTTCTCGCTTTTACTTATTTTGTTATACAGCGTTTTGTAACTTTATGTGAAAAATACTCTATACATAAATTTTTCTTACTTTACATCAGCAGTTAATTATTTGGAGTTGATTATTAAGTATAGAATTAATTCGCATGTAGAAGTGTGTTGTATGAGTTTCCTTTGTTGGTAGATTTGGGATTTAAATAGTTCTTTGGGTTTCATTGACCAACAGAGGAATTAGTGTTAGGTGAGTGAACAGTGAGGGGAAAAAAATGTCTTATCACCTGCAGCCCAGTTTGTGTTCTAGTTGTTTCTCTGTTTCCTGTCTGTGATTCACCTGCTTCTTTGAAAGCACTTTGAGGAAGGAAACATAGAATGATTGTCCCAGTGAGACTTTGTGGTTGTTTCTGGTCTTTTTACCTTCGTTTTTATACCGACTATTGTGTGTGACGTAGTTGACACAGCCTTGAAAAGCTATTCATCAACATACATCATTTGATGTTTTCTTTGCTAAAATTAGCGCAGCTTTTCAAAGCACCCTTTTGAGAGGGAAGTCTTCATGTTGCTCTGTGACAATGTTATCTCATGGCGCTCCAGGAAATGGAACCCTCCAGTTCGGGCAGTAAACAGCTTTGCGACTGCTCTATCTCGCTATTCCCATACACCAAACTTGGGTCATATAGTTGATTGAGATAAGCCTCGAGATTTAAGGAGTGGCACAGTCAGATTTTGGGATCATGAATTGTTTGTTTTTCTTTGATAATGTATCCTGATATTGAGCTAAATAGAAAATATTTTTCAATCACTTGATGTGACTGAGGTTTCTGATATGATGCAGTATTAGAACCACGAGGTGAGAGAGAACATATTTATTATGATTTTACAGTATTAAGAGTGAGATGTTATGACAATAAACAACATTTTATCGTTTAAGTACAAGTAATCAGCAATGAGGAAATGACTGTTTTACTTCATTAGAATCATTTAAATAAAATATTTGCACTACTTTCTCACAAAATTATGACGAAACCACCAAAACAACAGCAAACACATATACAAGCACACATACACCCATTATCCCTAGTAGAGAAATCATAGGTCCTTTATTGAGCTTCATTTTTCAACTTTCAGCAAACTAATTGAGGACCTCCTTTAGCCTGCGGTGGGTCCTCATTGACCTGTTATGGGCCTGCATGTAAATAAAGCATTAAATAGTTTGACAATGTGGAAAACTCCACGCATCACTGCACCATCAAACCAACAGGAGCTGCTCTGGAGAGCAATCAGTGCTGACTAAACACGTCATATTGATGGATCTATCAGCCACTGGCTGACGTCCCAGAAGCCCCTGGCTTTGTGGTTGGACCATATTGTCAGCTCAGTTTGAGATCCAGCACCATGAATCCTAATCCTTCTGTCATGCCCAAACACCTACTGACCGCTTTAATTACTGCCGCGAGAGGAAGAGGTTTTCGTACCAGGGTGGCCCAGGTCAACAAGAGCATGTTTTATTGTTCAGTTAGGAACATTTTCACTAACAGTGAGTCATGTCTGTGGAAAAATTTCAGTTACACTTTATTAGGACTGTCTTATTGATGTTAATTGGTCAAAAGAAAAATTCAGTGGTTTCTTTTTGACTTTTGGACTGTCAGACAAAAAAGTTTTTTTGATGGTGTCTTGGGAACTTTTTCAAATTATATGCGGTTTTTCTATTGCTAACTACAGTTTTTGACCACTATTGGCAATTAATAAAGCACTGGAATCCCTTATTGATGATCTGGATATTGTAGTAGTACAACAGGCCCTTTGTGACACAAATAAGAATAGGAAATACACTGAAATAGAGCACAAATAAGACATGTTTCTGCTTTTTTGGTCCGTGCAAAGTTCTGGACAGTTGAAATATAATGAGTCCAAAACATACACAGGTAGAGAAAGGTAATGCTTGTGAACTTTCATCCAGTAAAGGGTTATACAGAGACAATGGATGATTTCATTTTTTTAATAAATTAAAATAAATTTTAATATGAGACAAAGACAACCTAAAAAAAACAAGCTATCCAAACCTACCTGTCCTTATGTGAAAAAGTAATTACCTCCCTTAAGTTAACTGTTTATCATATTTCTTGCAAAGCTGAGTTCAGTTTCACTGATTACAAACCTGTTGAATCAAGAAATCACTTAATTTTGTCACACAGGTTCTGTTTATGATCTCAACAAGCAACACATCATTGCCACGATCTAAATAAACTCAAGAACAGATGAGAATCAAACTCAATGACATCTGTCAGTCTGAAGAGGGTTACAGCACCATTTTTAAGGCTTTGGGACTTTAGAGGTGAGAGTCGTTATCCACAAAAGGTGAGAAGTTGGGACAGTAGTGAAGCTTTCCAGTGATGGTCATTTTTGGGAAAATATTCTATGGACCGATGAGACAAAAGCTGACTTTTTTAAGCTAAAGCAACAGCTTCAACCCACCTGAGGTTGTTTTATATTGATTTTTTTTCTTCTTTTCAACAGGTAGACCTTCTAATTCTACACATGAAAAGCCCTTGTGGGGAAATTGGGGTCTCAGAGCTTTATTTAATCTTTATCTGGAAAACCTTTCTCTATGTGGGTCCCCAGACAACAGCCATCCATTAAATATACCTGCTTTATCCTGCAGAAAGAGGAGTAAAGCTTATCCCAGCTGATATCAGGCAAATAGTGGCATACGCCCATGTGCCAGTCCAATCAGAGCTAACACAAAGAGAAAGGCACCTCACACCTAGGACCAATTTAGGATTATCAGCTAACCTACCAAACATGTCTTGAACATGTGCATGGAAGCTGGATCACAAGAACATGAAGGAAAAAACCCCCTGCAGAAAGGCCCCGCCAAACCCCACAGCTTCTCTTATTTCGCCTCAGTTGGATCAAAATTGCCTAAAATTGGTTGTGGTATCCACACATAAACTCTCTGCTTCCTTTGTCTTCCTTTTTTTTCTGGCATTCTTAAACAATTATCCAGACTGCTTTATCCAACAGCCCTGTTTCTCCATTGCTTGATAAGGGATGAGTGCAGGTCTTTGATCTCAGACTCCAGACTATTTCCTGTCTCAAGAAGGCAAACACAGGAAGTGTTGGAATTGGGGTTTTTACAAGGTGGTAACAATGAGGGCAGAGTAAATCAGTGCCCGGTGACACCAGCTCCTACAAAGTCCGTGGGAAAGTTACTTGCAGAAATCAAATGCTGAATGCAAACTCACCAAAATATAACAACAAAACTGAGATTAGTGTGATAGCATATAGAAAAATTCCAAATGAGGAGAAATCGCATAAAAAGCTTATCACCTGTGATCAGGAAGAATAAAATCCAATGAAATGGTAATCTACATTGTATTTTAGTGTTTTGCTGGAATCCGCTTAATATTCAGACCACTGAACACTTACTTGCACGTTTGTTTGTTTTTTCTGCAGGTATTTGTCAAATCATAACACGTATGGAGGCCAGAATTCTAGGTTTGTGAGGTTGATTATTAACAGTTTAATATATTCAGACAATAGAGTGTGCTTGCTCACCAATCCATATCTATTGGATTCTTGTTCATCCCATCCAACCAAAGAGCTCAAAATCCGTACATATTTTTCTACATAGCTACATATTTTTTCCTTTTAAACAGTTTGACCCAAGAGGTGGTCATACCCTTAAATCCGAGTGTGGGTGTCAGACTGCATGTATTCATGTAGGTAAGCCTATTGCGATGACCTTCTACATCAACATAACCTGTTACATTTTTACCAGGCTGTTTCGTGTCAGCAGCCACATGAGGTCAAATGCTTGCAAAAAGGCCCTTTTTTTTTTTTTTTTTTTTTTTTTTTAACCTGTCCCGTTTGGTTCTTTTGCCATCATCTGAATACGGGACAGACTTAACTGGGGAAAGAAAGGGAGAAAGAAAGAGGAAAGAAAAACAGCGGGGAAGAGGGACGGGAAAAAGGGCAAAAACCAAAACCAACAGAATAAGCAGACAAAAAAATACATATATCGATCATCTGGATCACCTGTTGAGAAAGAAAAGAAAGCAAGCAGAAGAAAACGAGAGTAATAAACAACATCACAATGATCTATGGGAATATGACAGTAAATACTAAATATTAAACATTATTGTGCAGCACGTAAGATCGACAAAAAGGCCCTTGATCTCAGAAGTCCCCATATATCGGCCTCATGTACATGAAGTGAATCTCTACACAAATTGTGGACTGTGCATGTAAATGTATAGACCATGTGAGGAATTAGTGAAACTTTAACCCACTCTTTCCTGTCATAAAGCCTGCTGGACTGTGGGATTCAGGAAAAACATGCACATGAGTAGATCACCATAAATGTTTAAGTGTCTCATTAACAGGGTGGTACGTGAACTGACTCGTGCGGCTTCCCAGTGTAGGATAACATAAAAATGTGAGGAGTTTAATTATTATACAAACCATTTCAAATCAAGGAATTTGATCAAAGCTCTTTACAACAATAGGGTGCATTCAAAAAAGTCCTAAGCCATTACCAGCCACGCGTCAGCACTGGTTCCTTGTGACTTCTATGTCTAAAGAGCAAAGAAGGTCTTGTTTGTTAAAGCCCATCACGACACACAACACTGCCCAACTCCCTGGGCTTCATGCGCAGTGGCTGACAGGCAGCTAATGATTCTCAATGAGGGTTCCCTGCAAACAGCCTCATGAATTAGTCATCACCTTCCCTTGACCTGTGCTATGATACAATCTCTGGCAGCCTCGGAAGCCTCCTGAGAACCACAGAGGTTATGTAAGTTGAGAGATAGTAGACTGGAGGGATAGTGTGCAGAAACAGCCAATGTCTTGCAGTCGAGAGCTGCACAGCTGTGATGGATGGTGGCAATTTGTTGTTAACGTGCAGGTTGTGTTGCCATGCAAATATGTACGCCCTAGAAATAAGTAATGGACATCGGATTTGCCAGTGAAAAAAAGGTCAGTGTATTTTATGTACAATTAGACACAGGCAGTGAATGGGGGTCTGAGACCCCACATTAATTGTTCAACAGTTGTGCAGTAAAAACCAACACAAGTTACCCTCCGTACACCAGGATCCATCAAATCCATTCATAGTGGAAATGTAGATAATTATAGCTACAAGTTGAATAGGTACATGTGAGGAAGTACATGTAACTAATATATCTAACCATGACATGTTACTCTTTGTACTCAGGTCCTTAAGAATATACTACAGGCAAAAGTCCAACAGACAAGTATTTTAGGCAAAATATTCTCTAAACTAGGGTAGACAACATGTTTTTGGTGTCATTAGACATAAAATCAATAATAACCTTTCAGCACATTGTAATTCATGTGACGGAGAGGTAACCGGACACCTTTACTTCCTCCAGCCTCTGTTTTCAGGCTTTAGAAAATCAAGCCCATGAGGACTTATCAAGGTTTTTCAAAGATCTGTTCAGGTACTATAAAGAGAAAAAAATACTGATAATACAACATGATACATGTACTGAAAAATGTATCAATGCATTTATAGGTAACACTGAAATAATAAAGGTTGTCAGTGAAATCGGTGCGATGCTGAATGTTCAGTATAAACTGTTGCTTGAGCAGAGTGGTTTATTTTCATGGTTGCACCAGAGATCTTCCCCATCTTTCAGCTCAATTACTAAAACAATAGGCCATGCTAATGGAAAAATACTCACTAATTCATTGGCCTCCTGTGTTTTATGATGCCTGCAATAATAACTGCACATTATAATGTTACCAAAGGCTCCTAATGAACAAAATATAAAGCAAAGGGGTCCATGGAGCACAACATAAAATGTAATTACAATGTGCTACGATGAAAAATGACACTCGTGAAACCAAAATGGTGAACTGGCGTACGGTTTTTACACCAGAAAGCACAAAATAATTTTATAGTAATTAAATGATTTCCCCGGTGCTTTTAAAATAATAATCATGATCTTTTCATAAATATAAATGTCTCTGTGGTGAATAAAATTACTTGCAAAATAGCCAGAAATTAATTATTTAACATTTGTTGTTGCTCAAAGCTAGTATAACTAACTATGAGCATTTGAAAAGAAAGAAGTGTCACCTAAGGAGAAGTAGGAAATACAATTGTAGATTCATGAAATATGTTTTTTTAATCAGCAAGTAACTAAAATGTTAAAGAGGTGCTCGTACTGAAATCAGTACTTTACCTTTTCCGTTTTGTTTTGCTACAAATGTACTTAGAGGCCTGAAAATGGCATTGTTTAGTTTAATATTATGTTGTCACAACAAGTAATATGTCAGGGTTATGCTTCAGTCATAGACAGTCATGGGACACCACTGAACTGGTTAGGGACATCGAGGGAAACAAGATTTAACCACTGTGATGTATCCCACTGGTTAGGGACATCCTGTAGTCAGAGTGATATTAAGTGGGTCTTTTAAACATGAACATTCAACAAAACAAGATTTGACTTCATGGATGATCTGATATCGTCGTGTTGGTGTTGTCCCAGATCAATGAAAATGGTTCCAGGAGACTGCAAGTGACCAATCACATGCTTTTACTAGCCAAGCTATTTTGAAATTCCAGTGTTGCAAGGACAATATCATTCTGCTACCGTTTGGTCAGAGTTGTTAGGATTAGGGTGGCATGTTGCGTCTTTCAGTAAACATGAACATTCAACAAAAAGCGTCACAACATTCTGATTGGTCACCTGCAATGTTGATCCTGGAACAACATTTAGTATGATGATCTGGGAACAACACCAATACGACGATATCAGATCATGCACACTTCATACCCATACAGAGCCAACCCCCCAAAAATAATTTACTTTTTTCTCCTTTACTCTAAATCAAGCCCTACTTTACTCGATTAAAGTCTTATAATTGAGACCACAAAGATATTAGGAACATGTTTAATAAGGTTTTAAATCAGGCCAAAGTATTCTCATTAGTCCTTTATGCAGTTGTCATGTGCTAGCAATTAGAAACAGAGCAGGCTTTGCCCATTTATAAAATGTCTGTGGTTTCTGAAATTGTGTTTGATTTCCTTTCTTTCTAATGGAATAACATTAGAATAATTTGGGAAATATACATTGTGTTCTTTCTAGGAGTGTTTGATAAGTTATGATTGTAGAAACTCCACCAGTCAGTGAGTGCTCAGGCTAAGTTATGTCAAGGAAAAGATTTGAGAGTCACAAAATTATTTTTAAAAATTATACATATAGGATTATAGTCACTGAGACAAGTAGGACTCTTACATATTCTGGGGTCCCCTAGGCTGATGCAAAATGGTGACCATAAAAGTGGTGGACTGATCACAGTTGTGCACAAGCCATGTCACGATTTCAAATCAAAGTGTGAAGTAATTTCTCAACTGAAAAGTGGGTAAAATGGTGAGACATTTATCACAGACTGTGAGATACCCAACTGAGCATTCATGCAATCACTGCATTCTCACATTCGCAAAGGGTCATATGGGACGTAGGACCGCTGGGGCTTGAGAGAGCATCATGGCCTGCTGTGCCTGCGAAGTCACACAAGAGTCACAATCTGTGCTTCTTCTGGTTTGCAAGGCGTCAGTAGGCCAGGACAGATGGGAGAGTGAGCGGTGTCATCTGGTCACACCGTGGCAAGAAGGGCATCGGGGCGACCTTTGTGTAATTAGATAGATGCCTTCTGCGGGTTGGTTGGTGAGCTCACACTGAAACCTGTAGCTGTGAGCTAGTGATGCTGGGCTTTGCATTAAAACACAGGGAGCTCAGCTTTAATAAAATGCTGTCACCTGGCTCTTTCACCTAAGTGCTCCACAAAAGCATTCACCTTGCAGAGAGTTTGTGTGGCTAGCAGAACCAATTCAGCTTTTAACATGCTCTATATACAGACTACAAGAGCGGAAAGCTGGAACACGTATTAAATACGAACACTTGAGACAATTAAAAGCCTTAAAATACAATAAAAAAAATATATATATATATATATATAAAATCTACCTCATTTATACACACATGCACAAAAACACTTCTTGCACTTACTTTCTTGTAGTACACTGCTGCAAATATATACTTTATGAGCTTCTGGCCACATATAGCACAAAATTCTTCAACAATAAATTGCAACACCCATAAATGGCAACAAAATGCCATAACACATGAAGGCCCATCAATAAACTCCAGTCAGGGCTTTAAGCTCGTATACTCTTCCCCAAAGTTGGATAAAAAGGGGAGGGTCACGTCACAAAAGACATCTGGTGTAAAATATTTGCTAAATGAATGATTCCATGCCAGATCAGGAGATCAGACCTTGGATGATTCGCTCCAGGGAACCTGAAAAGGAGCAGCTGTAAGAAGAAGGAACCAAGATGGCGATATCTGTGGTATTCTCACAGTTTTGACTATTATGAGTACAACACTTGAGTGCACTTAGTACACTTCATGTAGCATTACTTGTCAGCGAGCTCATTTATGCACTCAAAATATCAAGTTTAAGCACAGAAATATGCGATTATTCAAGCAAGTTTTATTATCGTTAAAGTCTGAAAGACTTAGAAGCAACTGCAACTGGTTGTATCATCAGCTGAAGACCATAACTTACCAGCAGCTAGTGCTTGTTCTTTATTCACCTGCACTCAAGCAAAATATGAACTTTCCTCTTTACAAAAATGTGCTAAAAGGAAGAAAAAGCCAAAAATTCACATTGTGACTAAAATATGGCCTCAAAATAGCTTTAAGGGGCGTCTGTAGAGTACCTTGCGGGTTTTGAGTATGCTTTATAATTGGCTGCACATCTTGTTTTTTACCATAGTCTCTTACTCTTGGTGATGCTACTTTCATGGTTGAGTGTGCTGTAATATGTTAATGATACCTATGTGTGTGCCTCCCAGTACTGAAAACGGCGCTGAGGTGCAGCTGGATGTAGTTGTGATTGTATCGTTGTTTTTAATTGTCTGCACCTGCTGCAGCGTGCTGTTCAGATGAAAACAGTCTTGCTGTGCTGCTTGTTGCTGATGTTTCTTTAATGGAGTTCTAAACTTTGGAATCCATTTATTAAAAAAGGGACAAAGGTAGATGGGTAGGTATAGATTGTGTACAGTAAACTTAGGCTCTTGAATGTTAAACGTTACTTCCACCAGGGACCAATTATAACGGTAGGTGTTGCATGGCCAGTTTTAATTTTGAACTTTGAATTGGATCCATATTAATTTCAGACATGACAGTCTGCGTGTTCTTCTTTAATCACACTGTGACCGAAAATGAACTTTCCCTTCTTGCGTGAGGTTTTTCGAAAGACTTTCTCATTTTCTTCTTCCTTTTATTGAGTCTCCTTGTCTGATTTGGGATAAGGAGGGTGTAGTTGGTGCAGAGAGACCATCCAGTAGATTTGATTAAACCAGACGGAATGAATGAATGACTGGAGGAAAAGGTGGGGAGGGGGTGAGGAAAAGTGAGGGACTGGAGAAGGGGCAGAGTAAAAGACAGTGAGATGAGGAGGGGAGGATGAGGGTTATAGCACTGCATTATGCATTGTGGATCATAAGCTTGGGTGGCTTGCTTTATAGGCTGGTGTCAAGGGTGCCACTCCTGCTTCACACTCTGTGGTGATTGGCCTGTTGCCATGGCAGCAGCAAAGCAACTCATTAGCAAATATTACCCTTGGTCCACGGAGAGAGAGCGAGAACCGGGTGCTGACTTTGACCGACAGTAGACATCAAATAATAGGTTTAATACTGACTGAGAGGAACCTGATAAACTCCGCTGGATTGAGGAGAGTGCATTGGTCATTTGCATATTAAGTGACTGGATTTGTGAGATGCTCTTCTTATTGAAATCCATCCGCAGTTATGAAGCCTCTGTACTACTAGACCTTCTTTTGGGAATATATTAAATGTCCACATTTTCATTTTGGCAGCAAACTGCTTCGAATTCATCACACTGTGGTTGTTGCATGCAGGCTGGGAAAGTGCTTCATTTCTGCAATGAGTTTGAATGCAATGGGTAAAGCTCCTTCTTACCATTTGCAAATAATATAAAGACTGAAGAACAAAGTTTGCACAGCATGTCTTCCAAAACATAAATGTACATAGCTACTGCCAAATACACATGCTGTAACATGACCCTACATTGTTTTCTAACTAGAAGTAGTTTGGTAACAATGTTACCAACGCTTGGAAGCATTCCAAATCTGTCTATTTACTGACCTCAGCACACTTTACTATGTGCTGTGTGGAATTTTATGGTCAAGGATGTTGTTGTAACTTTTACAAAGTTTAAAAAAAAAAGTACTACATGAGAAATGTAATTTTCTTCAGTAAACAGGACTCTAAATTGCTATGGATTTTTAGGTTCACAAATCTTCTGAGGCAGCCCCTAAAAAGTCCCACTAACACTTGGGGAATTGATGTGGATTTATGTTCCTGGCTATTGCAGAATATGTGAAATGGGGACTCAAATGCAGACTTCCAGACTGGCAGACATATTCAAAAAACCATACATTTATTAAAGATGGTAGCAGAGAGTGTAAAGTTGCAAAGTTTTCTAAGATTCCAAGAACAGCTGATAGTGCACAAGGATGGCAACAGACGCTGAGACAAAGAACTGAGTGGAATAGTATATATACACTACATGTATACAGAAGGGCAGTCAGGGAAGTGGATAGAGCGGGGGGAGGAAGACACAGGTGCAATCAAGACAAAGAAAACGGAAGGGAAGTCAAATCAGACTCAAAGACACTAAAGACCTCTTCTGCCTCTCTTAATCGGGGTTGCAGGGGAAATGGAGGCTATCCCAGCTAACATAGGGGGAGAGGTGGGGTACACCCTGGAGGGTCTGTCGCAGAGCAAACACAGAGACTGACAACCAATCATACTCCCATTCACACCTATAGGCAATTTAGAATCAACAATTAACCGAACCGCAGTAACTGCATGTTTTTGGACTGTGGGAGGAAACCAGAGTACCTGGAGAGAACACATGCAGACATGCAAACTCAGAAATAAATAAGTATCATGATTCAACGAATAAATACCAAAATAAAACAAAAGGCAAAATGCAGTCACATGAATTAACTTAAGTGTGACCCATCGCTAGAGAGTACTGGACCCTTTGGAAGATTAATAAATATGGACACGATGAAATGAATAAATACTGAATATCTTGAGCACCAAATGTGAACTTGGATGACTAACTAGAAAGTACACAGACTGAATTTTAGTTTGCTTTTTTGTGCTTGTAATATCTACTTAAATATAAGTTCAGTTGAGGAGCTGATTGCAATATATTTAAACAGGAATTTTCACTGATTGCAGACCAAGAACATACCCCACGGAGGACTCAAAATAAAAAATGTTTTTGGCTGCTTTGCTGCTTTTAGGAAAATTTCAAAAGTCTAGAGTTCACTCGAGTGTGCACATACCATAACCCTAAAACTTTCATTTCAGACAAGCCAAAAAACATAAATTACAGTGGGTTTTTTTTTTTTGCTGTACAGATATGATTGACAGCTTATACAGTCCTGCACTCCTCTGCAGCACTGCAGTGTGGGAAATGGCAGTGAATCTTCAATAACAGGTGATCACGGCTGAGCAAACAGCATCAAACCATAACAGCAGAGTGCCAGAACATCCAGAACAGCCATCCTTTCAGTCTCGCAATCACACTTCAGTACGTACAGCTCGAAAAAGAGCCTCGCCCAGGGTGTGTGATCATGGTAATGGAAAATAGTGTATAATCGAGAAGAGCGCTGGTGAGCTAATGAAAAGGGTAGCGGGGTGACATTTTCAGAGTGATGTCTGAAGTAGAATGACATTTACAGAGAAGAAGCCCCAAAGACAGTCTTTTTTTAAAGGGCCTGTATATTATATGGGAACAGCACAGGAGAACGTGAAATGTGAAGCTGATTTCCACATGACTCACACGTGCTGGTGTCAGTTTTTATCTTCAGGTAGTATCTTTTGGCTGGATACTGGTGCACAGATGGAAGATGTGTGAAAAAATTCCCTTTCAAACTGTCAAGCATTAATTTGAGACAAAAAACTAACAGGTTGTTGCAGAACATTAAAAATTAACAGAGTGCATTAGCGATTAAAAAAGGTCATTTTGTCTAAAGATATGAATTTTTTTTTGGATGATTGCGATTCTTATTCATCGAATGGCAACAAATGATCACCAAGACATCTGTTCCAGGTGAGGTAACCCAGCAGGCTCCTTTTAAAACAGCTGTGTTAACACATAATTGACAAGTTTCACAGCCTGACAGTAATGTCTGGCAGTGCAAAGGAGGATTTTTCATAATGAGATGGTGCAAGATGGATAGCCAAGGCAGGAGAAACGTGAAAGGTTTGTGAGACATTAGGTCATGGCTGTGAGAAAGATGACTATACGGTGAAATCTGGTTGGGAGAAAAAAAAAGAAAAGCAGCCTGAGCTCTTTGACGGACTTGAAGGAAAAAATACCACAAATCTTCTGCGAGACCTCAGTCCTGCTAGAAACCCTCCCCCAACAAAAAACATCAACAATATCAATGCCTTAGTAATTTTAAGAGTGTTTGAGCTAATGGAAATCATAACTTTGTTAGTATTTCAGGTGAAGTAACAGCATGTCAGTGTTAAATGACTGTACCGCACACAATCCCACGTAATCTCAAGCGGTCCAACGCTGCATATGCATGAAGTGTCCTTTGGTGTCAGTGCCTTGATGCAGGAGTCACTGCACTTCCAGATGGCAAGTGATTTCATAAAAGTCCATATATGAGGACTGGAGGGGTGGTGGTTGCTAGGATACAAAACCTGCCACCTTGACAAAATCTAAGAGTTTGATGTTATGAAAGCTGTGTACAACTTCCTGAATATTAGTGTGTTTGTCCAATTAGATAGTGGCCAAGCAACTGAATGAGTCCCTAACTGTCGAGCATGAACACACAGCATGAGTGACACAGCTGTTACTAAATAGCTAATGCAAACCGAAGTATAGGAACATACCTATCCACATGTGAATTTTTAAATTGCACTTGAACATAACAGGAGCAGATTTAAAAACAAAAGCCAGCAAAAACGTTTTATATTTAATAACAGTAGAAAACATGGGATGGGGATAAGAATGAAAAAGGTGTATACACATTTGAGTCACATATACATTTAGATCAGCTGGACAGTGGTGTAATTTTTATGTACACTAAACAAATAAATTAGGGAAACTATAAAAAATGCAAAGCAGTGCATTTCTTTATCTAACCTCAAGCTTCACTTGGAAACTCTAACTTGATTGAGTTTTGGTACACAGCTAAAAGAACTAATTGCTTCAGTTTGCAATAATACTTAGACCTACCGTGCCATGATGGCGTGGAAGAAATACAGATGGGTTCTTGATTGTGTAATCAATCGTCCCATTAAAGATGTTTAAAAAAACAATTTTTGTTTCAAAATTTTGCTTAAATCTGACATCATCTTATTAAAAACACAACTCATAACACGTGTTAAATGCTAACATCAAGTTTCTTTGCAAGAGTTATAATCAGAAGGTTTCCAGATGTTTCCTTGCACGGAACTGTTGATTGTACTAAAACAATGATTCAGGATAGTGCATTGTGTCTGAATTGCACAAAGGGCTGAAAATCAATGCAATTTGTGCTTTTTAGTGGTGTAATCATTATTTAAGCTCATATGGAGTTTTGGCTGCCATATAATGTCAACTTGCTTGTTTATCTTTTAGGTATTAGATTTGTTCTTATGTGTAGAAGTAAAAAGAAACTACCATTCTCATATTAAAAAGGCACAGACTATGTCATCTACAGAGGTCCCATCACCCTGATACGGTAGTCCAGTTCAGTTTTAACTGTAAAAACTTTGCCTTTTCTTCTATATAAACACTAAATATATTCATAAGAGAGGCAAAAGTGCAGCTTACAGTAAAAACTTCACATGGTATTAAAAGTCTAACAATTTTCCGTCTGGTTCAAACACATCATCCAATGTAACTAAACAGCATGAAATCTTTGCACAGAAACATGAGCCATTTTCTCACAGAGGACTTGCCCACTGAGAGAGGATCGGGTCATTTGAGAGACACAGATCAAGGAAGAGAACGTTCCCCTGCCACATGGGGGACTTAATCAGGACAGCTTTTTCAGACTGTGATCCTTCTCTTGAGAATGGAGATTCGTAGGGTTTGAACCTTTGATGTCTCTGCCAGTTGTATGGCTGCATGTTTTCCTTGGCAATCAATGAGCTAATAAGCATGTAATGACAATGGCCTGATGGTTGGATATGCAACAGATGTTTTCTTAATTCGCTGTTTGCTTAAGTTGAATGCCGGGCTAGAACATGAACATTAGCCGGCAAAGTAGTACAGTATAAACAGATAATGAATAGGAGATATGGTTCAAAACTTATTTAAACACATCCTTACAGTTGCATCTAAGTGTTACTATTTAGTAATACTACTAAATTGTGTTTTTAAGGCAAAGTCTTGACGTTGTCACGGACAAAGATGTAAAAGTAATTTTACATCTTTGCATGAATGAATGGAACACTAAAAAATTATTATTTTTTTTATTTGCATGAAAACATAATGTAGGTGTACCTTCAACATTTGACTGCATTCCCTAGTCTACGGAAACATTACCATTGGTCTGGCTGCTAATGCACCTACAGTAAAACAGTTTTAAAAAGTCTGCCTATTACATCAATGAGTTAAAACAAACTGTGGATTGATTGTACAGCCTTGCATAAAGCAATATAAATATGATATATGTTATAAGATCTCTATGTGATAAAATGGCAAAAATGGCTGTTCAGAAACACCAAACAAAAGAATAGAAAAATACAAACATATATTTGTTGTTCTTCTTCCTTCTTGAAAGTTACATCTTCATAGTATAAAACAAAGAAAGCAATTTCAGGGACTAGTAGTTTCACTGTTTGATGAACACTTACAGATATGCACCATGTACATGTAACATGCATGTTGCTTCATGTAATTTATATAATTTGTAAGGATTTGACAATATAAAAAATAATTCCCAAAACCGACAATCCTGGTACCTTAGGCAGTTCATATAGTAAGTCTAATCCAGATTGATTAATGTATCTAAGAGTTATGGAACAGGCTTATATACATATATACATGCAGTAAGAAAATCAAAGCAGCTAATTTCTAGCCTCAGTTTTGAGCACCTTCTAGAAACGACTTCAATATACGACCAATTGAGACAAGCAAAAATCAAGCTCAAGACATAGTTGAGCAAATGTCTTTTTAACATGTGGTTAGGATGCATGTGATCCTCTGTAAATATCAAACCTCTACAGGTGACATAAGGAGGCTAAATGTAGACTAAATGGTATTAATGTCATACAACATGTTTTTGTTTCCTAACCTGATTCGTTCATTCAACAAACGTTTCTTGCAGATTAAAAAACCCCCAAAACCTTTTGATTATCAAGTGTGTCTACGTTTGTGTGTGTGCATGGGTGTATATGCCAGAGTCTCCACACCAGAATTTAATATGGATGACAAGTCGAGTCTACAGGGTCTCAATTAGAGTCCGAAGGCTGTTTTCCTCTGTGGCAGATTTTCTCAAATGTAATTTTATTAGTCAGTCAGAGAAAGCAGGTGGATTTTAGCTTAAAATGCCCACTTACTCAGTTAATTATAGATATCAGTTTGTGTATTGTGTATAATCAAGGGTGCAGCAGTGATGTGGAACTAAATAACAAACCCAACATAGGCAGGGACCTCAAACAGCCTGACATTAAAGATTAGTTCTGAAATACAGTTTTCACAGTTTTGCTCTATTATTAGCGTTCTGCATGTACTCTTACTCATAACCAGCAGACTTGGTGGTTTCACAGGGTCTCTGTGGTTTTTACAGTGGCTTCAGCAACTCATGATACAATATCTGCATTATTACCAGGACATATGTCACTGTGTAAGTTGCTTTAATGATTTGAGAGGTCACTGGGAGTATAAGTGATTTTAGATTTACATTTTAGATTTTTTTCTTTCTTTTTTTTTTTTTAAATTTTGCAGTTCCATTATCCCGAGAGTGGGAAGCAGAGTAAAAAGGCCATTCACCTGCATCTTAACACGGGCTTAGCACTTCATAAAAAGATAAGGAGTTGGACAAAGCCCTAAAGCCTCGTGGAGAAAGCTGCTGACAGTAATTACAGTGACAAAAGAGGGCTGAAATGTGCTGACATTTGCAGAGAAGTGTAAAGACTATCTTACACTAATAACCACTACAAATGTTTACTTGTTGATTCAGTCATATGATGCACGTTTTAGTCAGGGGGAGCCTGCTTTTGCATATTCCTGTGCTAAACCAATGCACTCATTTTTTCCACACAACAGCCTCTAAAGAGAGTGACCCACTAATCACTGAAAAGCACTCCTTCAACACCATTCACATTTCAAGTTTTTCTTGTACAATCAATGCATTGTTGCATGTCTTCCCATCAATAACTTGACAATAAGCTCATGTTATTGCTTCTGCAGAATCTGACAGCATGACATTCCCTTTGAATGATGACACTTAATGGTTTATGTCTCTCCGTACACCCACTATTTTGATGGATGAGACATACGCTGTCGTCTGCAGCGCTGCGGTCACAGCATCTCTACATCTTATTGTCTCATAAGTCATTGAGCTTTTGAGGGGCTCCTGCCACTGCTCTCATGCCCCTCTGCAGTCTGCTGTGTTTGTGCAGGCTTAGCTGAGTACAGGCTAATTAAATTATTAAATGTCTGTGGTCTAATCTATATAAAGACACAGGGTGATAGGTGAACAGCTGCTTCATCGAGTGATGAGAAATTTTAAAAAAAAGAAAAAAGCTTTCAGTCCTCAATCAGTCCTTCCTCCGTTGCTCGTTTTGTCTGTCTACCTGTCACTTTCTGCCACACACACACATGCATATGCAAACACGGAAACTGTTTTCATGGAAACAGACATGTGCACAAAGCTGTTATGTGTTTGGTCCTTTTTGTTATGCTATTTAATTATGTCTTTTTTTTCCGTTTTTGTGGAACGGCCCACACACACACTTTGTCTTTTACTGCTTCCTTCATTGTATCACTCATTTTGTTTCAGTGTCACTCACACAGTGTCTTTCTTTCCTCACTCTCTGTTGACAGTGAAACTATTTCTAGATCCCCGAGCCACACAGCACGGTATGCTGTTATGCTGAATGCACCAAACCAGAGATGAGTAAATCCTGTTTACAGCAGGTACATGTAGATGCATGTGCAGTGACATACTGTCATGTATACTGTCAAGATGCACAACATCTTTGGCCAA
The DNA here is from genome assembly GCF_013358895.1 of Oreochromis aureus. Lineage (NCBI taxonomy): Eukaryota > Metazoa > Chordata > Actinopteri > Cichliformes > Cichlidae > Oreochromis > Oreochromis aureus. The sequence continues at coordinate 28,510,403 of NC_052959.1, read as the reverse complement.
GATGTACATAAATATGGCTACTCTACGTGATTGTAGCTTGTGGCTGTTGCGGGAATATATGGTTATGCTTACAAACATGTAGGAACAGACATTTTCTGTCAAAATACATGAATGCACCTGACATAATCTTAACTTATTTAATAGCTTTTGTGTAATTTGTGAAATATGTCATTTTTATTGGCATTTTGTCAAAGACACTGCCATCTCGCATCAGGAGTTGATGCTTATGGCAATAAGGAGTTGATGACAATTTGAGAAGGACCCAAAGGAATCTGATTTGATCACATTTGTGGTGCTTAAACATAATCAGAGAAGGAATTTGAAAGAAATTAATGAACAAAAAATGGGACAAAAGGGGAAAAATGGGACACAAACTGCAGTTTTCAGGCCAACAAACTGTATGTCACAGCCTTAAAAACCTCTAAAGAGGTGTAAATGGTAAATAGCCTGGTTTTTACACAAGTGCTTTTCTACTGTATTTGAGAATTCAAAGCACAAATTGCCTGAATCACCCAAATACTTTTTATGTAAGAGCTTTCTATCTAACTGGGAGCAGACTGGGAGCAACCAGGGATCGAACCACCAACCTTCAGAATAGTAGATGACCTGAACTGCCCCCAATGTATAAAATAACATCCCAGGTGCAGCAAGGCAACAATAGCACTGCTTGTTGTCTCCACACTGGTTATAGAGTTTGTTCATTCTTCTTATGTTTCACTACCTACTATGCGGTTTTATTTACCAGGGCTTTTGAGTTTGGGGCATCTGGTTCATCTATATTCGTTAGGGACAGGTGTCTCAAAATGATATCAAAAAAGTATGTGTCAATGATGTTTCTGACACTATAAGAAAACAATAAACCAAATGCTTTACAGCATAAGTCAAATGTTTCCCTGGATTTTTTATTAAAAGTATAAAATAACTGGTTCACAGTTTAATAATACCTAAATACACAATATCGGCACATAATAAAACTGAAAAATATTTTCTACCCAGGACGTCTTGACCCATCATGATGTAACTTGAGGCAAGATTTTTAACCAGCTTTTCCTCTATGTAAGTGCATCAGTAATTTCCATCCACCGTTTGCTCTTCCTGTCATATGGAATGCAGTGAGAGAGTAAGTGCAGCTAGTGATGCTTGGTTGAGTCATTTGTTTAGATTTTAGCTGTGCATCACCAGCTGCAAATATCTCCTCCTTGCACGCCTTTGTACCCTGATTGTACTCAGTGGTGTATTTTTATCTCAAGTGGTGAAACGAGTTTGTTGGTTCCATGTTTATCTGGAATAATTTTCTTGCATAATTTGTAAAACACCGTGCGTTGTTGGAGGTTGTTGAAGTTGAAGTTGATGGTGCTGCTGATATGACATTTTTATATCTTGTAAAAATCTACACTGGCATTTATACTGACTAACTGTGGCACAGCACTAGTGTGCCACAAGTGGTACCAGTTTCATTTAATGTTACACAAAGAATCAGAGGCACAATGTGCACACATTTGAAAGCTACATACCTTTTCTGGAGCAGGAGTAGTAGCTAGCAAAATAGTCTGAAGAAAGCTTGTTTAAGGTGAGGTTGAGCACTGTTTACACTGTTAATTACGTATTTTAATGTAATTTTTCTTTGCTGACAACGACACAACCACGTTATATGTCAAACATAAGTGTGTAACCAAAGTAAATAAATAAATAAGCTTTGAGGCTTTAAATAGCATAGAAAGAAGAGAGAAATGTAGTCCCTAATAGGTTAAACAACAGATTGTAGTGGATCACAAGTCACACAAACCCACAGAAGTACTGCAGACTCAATCTTCAGTGTGAGGCATCAGGTTATGAGGTACCCAGAGCTGCATGTCATATCTTTGGTGCTACAAAATTGCCATTAAGTGTCATCAAAGTGCATTGCCTCTCAAGTGCAGCAGATTAATATGGAAATTATATGGTAATTATATTATAATTATAACCAGTTCATTTTCTTCATATATTTAGAAGAAATTCATTACATGGCACTGAAAGCGATACTCGGTGCCCTAAGGTGCATTTTGTACACATAATGCATTCCCTGCTATGAAATATGCATTTTGTATTCGGGGAATTTTTGTACTCGAAATGTACTGTGAGACATTTGGTGCTCCATTTTAAATGTGACTCAACCGGAGGAGTGCGTTGGGAAAATGGACTCTTTATACATGAGGCTGAGGAGAGGAGTCACAGATTTATCTGTTTATCCTCTTCTTCACTTAAGTTTAGTGTTTATCTTTGTCATATATTCACACAAGGATTCTTTGTAAGTTCCTTTCGTGGGTTTTCCCCTGACAAGTTCCTATTTGGGTCAATTTGTTTTTTGACGTATCTTCGACCCTGTTCTTTATTGAATTACTTCAAATTAGATTTGTGTCTTTCCCAAGTCGGAGGCTTCTTTACACCGTGAGTGAAAACAAATAACTCTTCGTGCTTTACTGTGATCCCACATTCTCCCTTCAGTCTTTTATACCGTCTCAGTACCCCATGATCCATTTCAGTCCCTCAAGTGATCTTTCCCCATAAACCGCTCTGTTCCCTGCATTTTTGTGCATAATTAATTCAGTCTCATCGGTGCTCCTGATGAGACCGAATGCTCCTTTAGTTGCAGCTAATATCATGTGGTGTCGTATTAAAGTAATAATAGTATCCTGTACCCTTTAACTTGCTCTTACCCAAAATACATGACCCAGTTTATAGAGACGCTTATAAATGAAGCGAGAAGTGTGAAAAATAACATAATTTTCAACACTGTTGACCTGTGCCACTCCTACTACAGTATAGTATTCATACTACAGTATGTTTCTGTTATTTTAACTCTGAAACATATGGGGTTTTTTTTTATCTGTCTTTCACATTTTGGATTTTTCTGATTTTTCTGCTGTACTGAGCTACTGACTTATTGTGATATCTGATTTGTTTTAACACTGATTAACATGTCGTAGCAGAAAAGCACATTAAAAATGAATTTTGGTAGGAGAAGGACTGCAAGAGATTAATTTGGTGGCCTGCAGGCTACCTTTTGTTTTACTATTCATATAGACGTACTGGTTATTTACACCTTGCTAGCACAAGGTTGAAACTCCTTTTGCCTTCAAAACTTCATTAATTCTTCATGGCACAGATTCAGATAGGTTCTGGAAATATTCCTCAGAGATTTTGCTCTATATTGACAGGACAGCATCTCCTAGTCGCTGCAGATTTATTGGCTACACATCCTGTTCCAACACATCCAAGGTGCTCTACTGGATTGAGATCTGGTGACTGTCAAGGCCATTTGTGTATAGTGAACCTTCTCTCATGTTCAAGAAACCAACTTTAGTTTATTTGAGCTTTGTTACGTGATGCATTATACTGCTGAACCCGGCCATCAGAAGACTGGGACACTGTGATCATAAAAGGATGGACATGAACAACAACAATGCTCAAGTAGGCTTTGGTATTTAAACAATGCTCACTTGGCACTAAGAGGCCTAAAGTGTGCCAAGAAATAATCCTCCACACCATTACATCATCACTACCAGCTTGAACTGTTGATACAAGGCAGGAAGGAGCCATGCTTTCATGTTTTTTACACCATATTGTGATCCTACCATCACAGACTCATGCTTGATTTCCTGTTCTTACTGTAGCTGACAGGAGTGGCACCCGGCGTGGTCTTCTGCTGCTGCATTCATTCAAAGACCGTCTCCTGAATAGCTCGTACCTGTGATGAGGGGTTATTTAAGTTACTCTAGTCTGGTCATTCTCCACTGACCTCAGGCATTACCGAAGCATTTTTACCCAGAGAACTGCAGCTCCCTGGATAGTTTCTTTTTCTGAAACCACAGAAATGGTTATGTGGGAAAATCCCAGCTGATCAACACTTTCTGAAATCCTCAGACCAGCCCATCTGACAACAACAGCCATGCCACATTCAAAGTCACTTAAATCATTTAACCGTTAAGTAGTGTCCAAGAATAAAAGCATTGAGCTTGAAATAAGCATAGTGCGTCATCTTTATTTTCGTTGGAGGTTTGAAATGAGCAAACCGCATTAGTGTGATTGTGATTAGCAGATCCTGGGTCATCCAGTTGATCTAATGTGTTTTAAGCAATGTCTGAAGAACAGGCCCTAGCCTACTTACCCAGGCTTGTTATGTCTGTACTGCAGCACACTGTGTTAAAATATATCTGTAAAACACTTAAAAAGCACTCACTTTGTTTTGGGCTGTGATGCTGTATATGATATTTTTGCTCCACTTGCCAGTGAAGTGATAATGGAATAACTGTCACAAAAATGTACTCTGTTATGGAAAAAGTTATATTGTTTGTGCAGGTAGATTGTTTTTCTATCACAAGTTTTCTCTTCTCTTTCTCTTTAATACCATAAACATGTTGGAGAATAATTTTATTTCCCTTTTCCTCGTGCATTTGTAAACTCTGCACCATAAAGTCGTCTTATCAATCATACAAACCTGTTGGACTAGAATGAGTAACTACTATAGGTTAAGCTGCCAAACATTCATTTGTCTTCAAGCTCACATCTCCTTCAAATAAGTGTCTAAAATCGGATAAATAACACTCAGTAATCCCTAATATGCTCCTCTCCAAATGAACTTTGAGTATGAATATGTAATATCTGGCTGTGTTTATCTCAACAGTTTTGCGTTATGTGTAACGGGCAATTTTGGCTTGGAGGTGCATTTCTAGACACATTGTGCAACAGAAGCCTCGCTGTCAGTGCGGATTACTGCATTTTATGGTGAAAGTTCCCCCCTTGGGATGTCATTACTTTAAACCCTCCTGCAATACATCAATTTCTAATTAACATTTGCATACTAGATTGTAAGGGTGCCTGAGAGGTGGAGGAGGGGGGCCTCGTACACATACATTTATGCTAATTAATTGAAATAAAATGAGCCTGGAGCGTAAGATGGGGCGGGGCAATAGAATGCTTCAACACCCAATGGGAGGAGAAGGCTTGATGCTCGAGTGCCATCAGAGACGCCTGGTGCATCCAAAAACCCCAACTCTCTGATGACTTGTAATAGTTAGTGGATGGTGCTGAAAGTCTCTGTGGTGGAGGATTCTTGTTCATGTGTTGTAGTGTCCAAGACTGCAGACATGGGTCATATCTGAGGCATTTTTTGCAGTCACAGGCGAGTTTCAGTAACTAAAGAGTGGATGTCACCCTGGCACCATGCACCTTCTTGCACTTGCACTTGCCAAGCAGAGAACCCAGAAGGCGTGTTTTTTATGATCCAGTAGGCAAATTTCTCATTTGATTCTCCCAATTTCAAAAGTTGTCGAGTCAACAAAAATCACACAAATTACCTATTACCTTTATTTTGCTTGAAGGCATCAGTTTTACACCCTTTCCTTGATTGCAGCATGTTGTAAAACAACGTTCTCCAAACCCCGGGCCACGGACCGGAGTCGTTTGGTACCGGGCCGTGAGAGTTGAGGTGTGAAATGTATGGTTTGCAGGGTTTTTATTGTTATTTTTTTATTGTTAACTCGGTTTCCCTGGGTCTTTTCCCATGTGTTATGAATAAATCTTCTGTTCTGTTTGTTAGGCCGCTCCGTGAAAATATTGTCGGACATAAACCGGTCCGTGGCGCAAACAAGGTTAGGGGCTGCTGTTCTAGGAAGTACAAATGAGGAGGCCACCTACAGTATTAAAAAGTTGGCAACGTAACATTTCAACAGTTAACTTTAAAGCTTGACATTCTGGTAGATAACTTTATTACCTGCTGCTGGATATTGCCCCAGAGAGGTACCAGCTCAAATAGAGATTCACCGCTTGTTATTAGTCAAAGATCAAACACCAGTTTTCAGTGGAGGCATCAGCAGTGTACAAGATAAAGATCTCAAAGTGTGAATGCAGAGTTCAGTGCAGTTCAAGATATGCTCATCGCCCATGCTACTCGCACACTGCTCGCTAGTTCCAGTGTGCACTGCAGACAGGGCAGAACAGGTCTTCCATGTAGCGGTCAAGAAAGAGAACTCGAGAAGTTCAGGGGAGATGACTGAGCCAAATTTTAGATAGTTGTCTGTGTAAGCCTGAAAACTTTAAAAACTCTGTGTAGCTGCTTATAATTTAATACAGTGAGTTGTTAAAAGCTGGGGCTCCAAAGATTGTCGTATCAAAGAAAGACACAAAAATACAGTCGAACCCCGACTTA